>NW_009235155.1:45732-59319 GCF_000690835.1 Fulmarus glacialis
CCATTGCACCCCCCCCCCCAGCCGGCTGCATCTGACCACCCAGCTGTAACACAGAGCAATATGCTGCATTTTTTCTGCTTGCTTCAAAAGCCTACGTGATGCTGCGCTCAGAGCTGTGCAAGGGCACCATGTAACCGCAGGAGAAATTAGCTGAAAAATAACTCAAGTATTGCACATCCAAACTTCCATTTCCCAGAGGAATTTAAGCTTTTTGAATTATGCCACCTTCTCCCGGAAAACAGGCCCTTCTGAAGGGCAAGGCTCAAGACATTGCAGGGATGCAGATTTTAAAACCATTCATTATGCAAATGGCTCATTTACTGCTGCTGCGCTGAAAGCAAGAATCCCAGGCATGCAAATAAAAATAAGCGGGGAGCAACAGCGAGCAAGTGCGTGATGGCATCTGCTGACTTGGGTAATACACAGCACAGACCCGGCAGGCAGCAGCTTACATTGGAGTTTCAAACTACAGGTTGAAATCGGTCTCCAACCAACGTCAGTGACTCCCTGGGCTCTGCAGGACCACGCAACTGGAGCATCTCCAGCAAGCAGCGAGCTGGAGGTCACACCAGTGCAGCAGATCCTGCCATAATCCTATCTATGCCAAAACTTTATTCATCACAAAATGACTGAGCTGAGCACGGCTGAAATTCAATAATTCGGGGTCACTGGGCACTTGCAGACCGGCACAAGGGGAAGAGCCGAGGCGTGAAGGGTTACGGGAGATTTCACTGGCAGGGTTGCAACAGTGCCAGAACCGCAAAGCTTTCTCAAAAACCTTAATAAACAACCCGGTGCTGGGTGGGAACGAACGCTAATTAGCATCTGATAAAGATTCAGAGAGAGAATCTGGCTGGGAAAGGAGACAAAACTCAAAATTAGCCATGCAGGCGGGAAATTTTAGGCAGGACTATCCTGGGAACAGCCTACCTCCACGTTTCTCTTATTACAGTCCCTGGAAGCACACGGAGAGTCGCGTGTACGAAGCTCCACGGCCAAGGATGAGCTCTTGTCCTCCAGGAACAAGGAATGTACAAACATTTCTGAGGCTTGGCGCCTTCCAGCTACCGAATCTAATTCGGGTCCAAGTCCTGGAAATGACCTGGCACGGGGTATCACTGCGCATTACAGCCATGGGAAATAATAAGGAATTGAAAAAGCAAAACAGAAACATCGAGCTGAGTATTAAAGAACCTTTCAAGTTCAAACACGGGGAAAAAAAAAATGCGATACCGAGCAAGTCCAACATCAGCACTCAAGGTCAGATGGAAAAAGAAATCTCTGCAGATTTGCCTCTAACAAGCTATGGTTAATACCATTATGTTAATATCATTAACACAGAATCATTATGTAAATTCTCGTTTTTAAGCTTGGTTGTAGCTATCACAAGGTAGTTTTAATGTAGAAGCAAAGTAAAAGCAGCTCGTGCACTGACCTGGGCTTAGACCTGGGCTTATGCCCCGGAGGACGTGGCGATGCGGGGAGGCCCCCGGCTAGCTCCATGCACAGAGCCCACCTGGACAGCACGCACGTTCTCCCGCTGCATACAGGATTTGCTTGTTTTTATGTACTCCTATATCCTTAAAGAACAGTAAAGTTCTAGTTCAAAATGTGATAAAAGTCTCATTGCCGTTTTTGCTGCCGAATGACCGAAATGACAAGAGAGATCGCAGCAGGGCTGCAGGATCTGGTCAAGTGTTGATCAACAAGTAGATTAATTGCTAAGACAGAAAGGTCCTGATACACAACCACCCGACAACAATCGGTTAATCAGTCATTATGTGTCTATTACTCAAAGTCCCAGAGCTGGCACAACACCCACGTCTGGAGCCACATCAACCCACGCGATGACAACTATTGCTAAACGTTTCCTGCCCCAAAACACCAAGCTCAGCAATTTCAGACCTGGGAATTAAAAAGCATAAATTTACCTGGGCCTGTAATTTCACAGCAATAGCTGTATTATATTTTGAAAAAAAAAAGTTTCTATAACGGAGAGTGTTCCTCGCTTCAAACAAGAACATAAGAAATAATGTACGCGCAACAATACGCCAATTGACTTCGCGTTTCAATAAGCATTCACACACGCGGTCCTGAACAGATGAAGGACAAGTGCTACGGGCTGAATGGGCTCCATTGAGTAAAGCTAATTAGCTGTATAAGCATATGCAAGATCTGGACCTAAATTTGTTCTCTGCCTCCTGGGACACTGATAACTCCTTTTTCTTGTTGTTGTGCAATGTAGATAGATAGCGCAAGTCTAAGGCAATGCTATAACCCCTGGCTGTCATAAAGCATTTTTCTTGCAAAGACGTTAAGGTCAGGAAACAGCAGCTCAGGTGAAAGAAGAGCCTTGTCCGCGATCTTATCACGGGTTATTGTCAGATCTGGAAGCAGGACTCGTCTCTCCCAAGCTGCCACTAAAAGATGCAAATACCCGGCCGTGCATAACACCAACGAAATATTTGCTGGGAAAAAACAGCGCGGCGTTCGGATAATGGATCTGATATCAGAAGCAGCATCCAGCAAGACAAGGCTCTAATTTCACTCATCTAAAACACCTATTGCCACACCAGAAGATGAACTCTGTTATTGCAGGCTCGATCCCGTGACTCTTATTCGCACCGTGGAGCTTTGGCACAATCTCTTTTGTCTGGCCGGTCCCTTCGCGGCCGTGACGAAGAGCGGGAACAGCAGCTTAGGCTACATGGGGTGTAGTGCTAGAGGAAATTAAACGCGCATCAAAATACAGCTAACCTCCACCAGATCCCTCTGAAATATGGCTTTTGCAGAGGACAGAGGGGGACATGGAGGTCTTCTGAAAAAGCTGCCCATGTCTTTCAAAAAACCAGCCCCAGCTGTGGCTGCTGGCTTCTTATCCCCAGGGAAGAAAACTAACTCAGCAACTAAATAACGCCTCTGACCCGCCCAGCGAGAGCGCCTTAGATTAAGCGGTGTTTGCAAAGAGCTCTGGAGATCCTTGCGTGCATAAGGAAAGGAAACGACCGTCAAGGTCTTGATCCCATCCTGGCTGGAATTACTGGCAAAGTTCCCACTGGCTGCAGGAATGGGGCTCGAAGGGTTGCAGAGCAGAGAGTCAGTGATAGTGAAGGCTAAAAGGGCTTAGCAGACACGAAGATGAGGCATATTCTCCACCATCTCACGAGAGCCAGGTGAAATAACCCAGCCCAGACGCGTTAGTGCCATGGCACTCGGTGCGGGCATCGCTGCTCCTCCCACAGAGCTGCGCACAAGGCTGCAACTCAGATCCCAGCTCCTGCATGAACCACAACTCTCTTTTCCCACCAGCACCCAAAACCCCCAAATCAGAGATGTTTAAAAGATAGAAACTGATGTCCAGGTCCAGTTCAGGCCTTTCCTACAGGATTTGTCCCATTCGTATCTACTTACACTATTATTTATTAAAGGAAAAAGAAATACGACTGAAACACGCAGTAACCGAACCAAGTTCTTGCTATATTTTATTCCTTCCTTAATCTAAACATATAGTCATAAGAGTAAGATATTTGCTATAAGGAAATGAGCTGTCAAGTGATTTACAGTCTTGCTCTGCCTCCACCTCAACAGCTCCAAGTCTTCTCCAAGACCTATTTTTAGCAAGCTGTAAATTAGAGGCAATAAGGGACAGGGTGGGAGCCAGGAATTGAGAAATATATAGAGCAAACTTATCTATTTCTCCATTATCCTAATGCACCTATAACTGCCGAATGTAGGTACCGTATGGACAATCATGGTCAGCATTATATTACCTTTACTGCTTAAAGCTGCCTTCTTGCATGAGATCAGCCTGTGCAGCCACTGCCCAAGACAGAGCAGTGACGGGGGAAATGTCACTGGTCCGGGGTTAGTTTGTTGGGGTTTGGTTTTTTGTTTTGTGTTTGGGGTTTTTTTTTTGTTGTTGGTTTTGTTTTTGTTTTTTTTAAATAATGGCCAAAATGGCTTATTGCCGATGTGTACAAGAAACCCACATGGTGTATAGATGCCAGACAAGACCAAAATCAGCTGGAGTAAGCAGAGGCTTTCTTTTTTTCCCAGGACAGCTCAAATGGAAACCTACACCTTCTCCCTATTTCTCATAACTTTCAATCATCTAGCTCCCCATCGATTATAAAGTCAATAGAAGTGGTTGCCTTATTCACATTTTATTGGTCATTTCAGCCAAAATTATTCTAATAATTCCCTTCAACAAGAACTAAGGTCCTATATTGCAGAAACTTTTATTTCCAGCACTTTTGCTTGCAAAGGATTACGAAAATTATTCTAACTCCCATATAGCACTTTCTATACAAGAGCTTTAAGAGCTTTAACAATGGGAAGTTATTACCAGAGCTTTAACAATAGAAAGTTATTACCAGCATCCTTATTTGTGAGAATGAGGCATAGAAAGATCAAATGAATTGCTGAAGACCATTCAGCAACTCGCTGGCAACGCCAGGAACAGAACTGTAATCTCCTGACCCTCCATCCAGCGCTGATTTGGACAGGGAAAAGAAAAAGCATCCTTGAAGCATGTATAAAAAGGGAGAGGTTTGTTTTTAAAAGTGCTGAAAATGAGCTTTTTCAAAAGGAGCAGTGGTGGCAAACGTCCTTAGGAGGTTATGTGAAGTCTGGTAAAATTCTGAAAGAGATGAAATTATGCCATTGATTGCTGCATAGCAGGGAAATGGATAAAAGGAGAAGGGATGTGCTTTTTGGCCACCTTCTTTTCTCCCTGGGGTATCACAAAGGGGATACCCCCACAATCACATAGGAGACTACCCTGTAGTACGAGGGATGTCACATTTAAGGATTATAACTCTCCTCTCCCTCATCTCTCTTCTTCCCTTTGTTTTGGCCCCTGAACTGTCAAAGTTGACATATCCAAAATCAACAGTGAATTTTTACCATCTTGCCCAATGCAATTTGCTCAGAAGTACTAAACATACACTAAGTGTCCGTGAAGCTCTCCCCTCTCAGAAGTATTTTATGAGACAATTTATTTAGGAGAAAAAAGACCTTAATCAGCAGAAGAACCATGGAGAAACAGAATATTTATACGAAGCCACATCTTGATACCAAACACGATGAAATCCTCCAAGGCGGCTATTAGGGAGATTGCCCAGCAGAAAGGAAATTCAGCAAACCAGATTATCTCTAACAGGCTTATCCACTGGAAAAAATCATCAGAGCAGCGATGAGATAGTTTTGAGAGACAATTAATGAAAGGTAGGGGAGAGGGGAGATTGTAACAGGGTGACAAAGAGTGAGAATCAATAAATAACAGATTGTCACAGCTGATCAGACGTAAGGATATTACATGACCCATTGAATGGCTGGAAGAGGAAAAGGGCGTCAAGATGTTCACAGCACCTTGTGTCTACGGCTTTGCCAGGGGCATAGCTACTTTTATCTTTTTTAATACAGCAAGAATTCTGCTCTTAGTTCAGTTGACAGCCATGAACTGGACCAAAAGAGAGCTTCCACCAGCAGCAATGCACTCTTCCTTACAGCCCAGCCCTGCTGCTCATGTCCAGAGCTACGTCCCACAGCAGCAAGGAGCCACCTTCTCCAAAGCATGATCCTGAATGTTTAAATCTATGGCAAACTTCCACAAACTAAAAATGGGTGAAGGAATAAAGCTCATGGGATGGCTCTTAGACTGGAAACCACAAGAGTTAAGCTCTTCCCACTGCTGCAGATTTCCCGGAGGAAACCACTGCTCCTTGAGCTGGACCACGATGGTACATGAATGGCATGGAGCTATTGCTCTACACTGCATCGTTGCTGGGCTAACAGGGCTTTCTCTTACAGGATTATTCCATGTTATTTCCAACCCAGACTCCTCTTCAATCTCTGGCCTTAAGTCAGAGCTCAACAGCAGACAAGAGAGGTAACCCTAAATCTTTATGTTCCCCTCCCTTGCCTTGAATGTACCGCTACTCCCATGTGCTCCTCAGCAACAGAACCAGGCAGGAAATCAAGAAAAAAATCCCAACGGGGAAAGGATGAGGGCTCCTGGAATGGGAAGATGTCCATGCCATTAGCTCTGGCTGCAGATGGGACAAGCAGGGACAGAAAGATTAAGGGATTTGCCTGAGCTAATGACATGACATCTTTCCACTGACCTCACTAGGCTTTGGACCAAATTCCTGTACAAAGAGCTGCACTCAAGAGCTATCAAGGAGCTTAATTCATTAGCATTTGTTAAGTACTTTTAGATCCTTGAATGAAAGGGGCTATCAAAGTGCAAAGTCATTTTATTAATGATAACAGTCTAAGAACTGCAAGTTGAATCCTTCAGTCTAAAGCCTTACGGCACAAATGGTTTTGTAACACAAAGATGCCACAAAGTCCTAAGAGATATTAAAAGTTCTTTTCAGACTTCTACTAGACACTAGTTTTCCAAAATTCCCTTTAACTCCACAAATTCTGATGGTATTTTTTAAATTTCCATGCAGCAGTGTGGACCCAAGCTCACTTTGGGAAAGCAAGAGGATGTAAAGCCTATTGCAGCCGCTGAAAGGCTCTCACTGGTGTCAGCAGACTTGATGTGCTTGGTATGCCGTGTCAGGACACTGACCGCAGGGGACCCACGCAGCCCTGAATTCCTCCCATCGTCTTGGGAAGCAGAAAATGAAGCTATCACGGGCCTTGTGCATGCGGTCCTCCAAAATTATACAAAGGAATGGCACACAGGCAGCGTGAGAGGACACAAGGCAAGAAGCCTGGCATGACCGCACGTTGGCCTTGTGAGCAGTTACTTTTCTTCTTCAAAATAAAATCTCAAGCCTATAAAAACATTGGCAGCGGGCGCCGGAAGATGCAGTGTACTCTTCTACCGTTTCGCTGGTGGAATAGACTTCATCCTGTTTCCTCTGGCCCCAGATCAAGCAAGACTCCTTGCAGGAATTTTCCATTATCCTGTGGCAAACATACCAAGGCAATCTGGCCGCTTAACCAACTTACACTCTGACCCCCCTTCTTCAGCAGCAGCAAGATCATGCATAAAGCACAAGCCATTTCTCGTATGACGTGCCAATTCCAACCCGCAGCCCACACGGAGAGGGGCTGGAAATCCCCGGCTGCGTTACAGGACTGCAATGGGGTGATGGAGACATCATTGGTCTTCTCTGCTCCACCTCTGCCCTCCTGTCCCTCGTCCCCAGTTGCTGAGCCCCTAATTTTTATTTCCACAGCCCAACAGACTCGAAACCAGGAGAACTACAGAAACCCTCAGTATCACTCCTCTGTTTCTACTTTGGTAAATCCTTTTCTTGCACTGCTTTTACACTAGGATGCGAACTCATCTCCGAAGCCCGTGCAACCATCCCACCATCGCTCATAGCCGGATCTCCACGTGAAACACACGGCAAGTGCCAAATTCACCCCCCAGTAACTCGAGGGAGAGCATCCCAATGACTTCAACTCCCGCCCTCAGGCAGAGGGGCTCTGGAAACACATGCAAACCTTACAACACCTTTACGGATACATCAGAGACCATCGATTAACACAGGTGCCCTTGAACCACCAAGGATCAGGAACGCCCATTGCATCGCGGGATGGTGTGAGGGGTTTGCCCAAAGTGTGCTCACAGGGCTGTTAAATGCACAGAGCTTACCCCGCTTTCCGTATGCCACATTTATTTGCTCAAGAAAAATGCTAGGCATCTCCTCATCCCTGCTCATTTCCTATGTGGTTTCTACTTTCCCTGGGGTCACAGGCAGCAACAGGCATCCCTGAGGCTTATTTGTGTTTGGAGCCATCTGCTAAACCAGGGAGGGTTGAAACCATCTACAATAAAAACGAGCCATTGAAGAGCACTGTGGTTTCCTTGGTAGGGGTGACCAAGTGACAAAAAAATTTGTTTTACTCCCTCTTCCCAGAGATCTGGTCTTGAATAATGCAATGGCTCAGCTCCAACTACATAATCTCTTCTAGCAGCATGGTTCATATCATCTTGGAGAAGGCAGAAGGCTGCAACTCCAAAAACACATGCTTAATTACACTGCAGCGTATCAACTGTTTCACTTGGTCTAGTTTGCAGGGGATGGGGAATGCCGGGATGTCTCACCCCACAGATATCTGCACTTGAGTCATAACAGTCTGCGGGTGCCCACTCCCTCCCCTCGGCCACCACACCCTTCATTAAGCAGTCTGCAAATGAACTAAAGCAGCCTTAATCCTGCAAACAGCTCCTGCATCACGAATAGAGAACAGCTCCGCTGTCAGCATTGCACGAGGGGGAGAGGAGAAACCGTCCCCCAGCATGGGACCGGTGCACAAAGCCCACATTGTCCCGCGCCGCAATTAACTCCAGGGGGAAAAGAAAGGCCAAGGCTTTCTATTTGTGAAGGGGCAAAGCTTTTCTAGGACATATCCAGCAAACGGCAAGTTCATGCCCTGCAACATGCAAGATATTGCTTGCACACCCCAAAACCCCATTTGGGGTAAGGACCCCCATGGCACCCGATGCTGCACATGCAGAGACGCTGCCTGCCCAGGGAGCTGCAATTTCAATACACCAGCCCCAGCTTACACTCGCTGGCGTTTCTCTAACATGATGAGTTTTACGGGGTAAACGAGATCCGGAGCCTTTCAAATCCTCTTTACAATTTGCCAGCACCTTCCTGCTGCTGAAAGGGATGAAGTTGTTGGGAACGTCGTGAAACAAGTGCCACATCACCTCTTTGAAACAAAAATATCAAGGGACCACATCACGTCTTCAAATATTAATCTGTACTTACCAACTAATCAGCACTGACAAAAATAACTCATCTAATTATCAGAACACTACCACTTAAATAATGAATTATATGCCTTATTAAAAAGTATAATAGATTAGAGGACGTGAAACAATTGCAATTAGTAAAACAAGAAACGCTAGGAAACAAAAAACCCTACAAGTGTGATCTGAATTGTATAAACTAATCTTCCAAAATAGCAGCTGATCTCTTCAGACACATCAAATGGCAGGAACATTTGAAGCCACTGCAATTCAATGAACACAATTCACCTTAAAATTGCTGAAAACTCCTTTTAAGACCTTGCCTCCCCATCTTCTAGATCGTTGCTCTCTCCCCGACTCCTGCAGCCCATCTCTCCTGCCCGCACACCCCTTTGACACGCAAAAATTTCTGGAATACAAAAAATGTTGGTCCAGCCAGGAGCTCCTCACACCACACAAGGTGCAAACCCAGCCCTCGCCTGTGGGGCTTTCTGCGGGAGGACAACTCCTGTCAAACCTGCAAAGGCACTGTGTGAACCAGTGACCTCCCGGCATTACTGGGAGCAAGCGCTTACTTACTGGGAGCAAGCACACTTCTGTGCATGTAATTGCTTCGTTAGAGGAGATGGGGTGGGGGACAGGGATGCTGCTGCAGATAACAGCCAGGGGAATGAGGGATGCCTTCAAGCACTCAACGCAGGAAGCGTTCTCGCAGTTTTCTTTTAATATGACCCAGTCCCTCTGTGCTGCACGTTAACCAGACTCAGCCCCTGCCCTATATAACGGCACGAGGTGGAGAGGAAGGGTGGGGGATGCGCAGCGTCAAACCTGCCTCTCGCTGCTCTCGGTCCAGCTCTCCATCCCCGCGCTCTCCCACGCGTACCCTGAAGGACAATGTGACGTTTCCCCCTTGCATGACTCAAGCCTGCACGTTCAGGTGAAACACACCCAGGTACCTGCATTTTACAGCAAAGCTTAGCCCTTCACTTGTCTGCTCAACCATCATTACTGGCACAACCTGTGCATCTTTGCAGGGAGCCTGTAACCAGGGCTTTTAACCATGGCATTTCTTCCTGTCCTGCTGCGGAACGAGGAACAATTTAGCCTACAACCAATGCTCAAAGGACCCTCAGCAGAAGGAGAGCAAGCAAAATCGAGTTTTTTGAGTTTTCCCCCCAGGAAGGGGTGGCTCTAGTCCTGCTGGATGAGCTGCAGCATCTCAAGAGCATTTCAGGAACACGGAGCAAGGGACCTCCTTGTGCCACTGCAGCAAGCCCAGTAAACCCGCCAGGCCCCTCTGCCCACACCCCTGAGCGCCTGCGAGCGCCCAACCTTACCCCTCTGTGGGTGGCCGCTCAAACAGACGCTTCTTCTCTGATCCCAAGTCGGACCTGGTCTTTCCCATCCATGATCTGCGAGATCCTACAAGCCCTCAATCCCCCTCTCTGCAGTCTTCAAACATCAAGGGGTGGATAAATCCCCTGAATGCTGTTGGCCTGGTTTTTTTCCAGGACTCCTTCTGTTACATCCTTTGCAATATTTACCAACTGAGGGCTTTAATGCTTGCTACAGTCCTGGCACTACTCAGATGCAGAATGGCAGCACACACTCCTAATTGTACCCCAGGGTATAGCACAAAAAGAAAATGTAGCACAAAAAGAGAAAGAAAAAAACTATAGAGAAAAAAGAAAACTAGCAATTGCAAAACATTTTAAAAATAAATAAAATCCAAAACACTGGGTGTCTTTGAGATGGCATAGTAGGACCTGAACAATGGTAATCAATCTTTAAAATAACATCCTTCTAACCAAGAAGATAGTGAGCTAGCGAAATTCTTCTTTATTTTAAACCAGCCTTTTAATAACCTGAGCGCTGTTCGTGTGGATTGGGGGTTATGACAAGGACAAATTAATTCACTTAGCATCCAAAATTAATTTTATTTAGCCCAGCCCTGAATAATTAACGTCACTGCTTGCAAACAGGTCCTCATATTCCTCCCTCTGATAACGTGCACCAAGTTAGATGTTGGATGAAGAGTAAGAGGCTTTTGGTTAAACTTTCCCTTGTAGCGCTCAATATATTGTAACCCACAGTTGGGTTTGCTGCATTTTTCTCCTTACAGATAATCAACAGGTACCTTTACTAAAATAAAGCATCTTTGGTTTCTTTAATGAATACACCACCTCTAGCCTACTCCGCCTTTAAAAAAAACAGGCTTCCCCCCCAAAATGTGTTAACATTTTGCAGAAAAATATTTTCCATGTGAGCTCACTTTTAAGGGAGAGTTTCAGCTGGAGACCATTAAGAAGGTCAGGAATACACACCAAAAAGCAGAGGGGAGAAGGTTATGCACTGGCAGGGACCGATAGCCCACTATACATGCGTTTAGCTTGGAGCATGTGGCTATACACCCTGAAGCCTGTGGAACTGGCTGGCCACTTAGTATCTCATGTAGGAACACCTGTATGTGTAGATCCTTCAAGAGAAACTAGTCAGCCTTGACTTCAGAGATTTTGCATCATGCTAGAAAACAAACATTTTAAATCCAAACTAAAAAAGCACATCCTCTTGTCTACTTGCAGCTCAGAGCATATACAAAGTGTGTTAATGCATGGGAACAAGAGAACAACTGGAAATGAAGTTAAGTACAACCCAAGGTGAAGCCAAGTTGTTTGTTTTCATTACTAAAACCCACAGAAAAGAAATGCAAAACACGAAACAGCCCAAAGCCAATGGTGAAAATCACATTCAGTCGGAGGATTTTCTGAGGGTAAATGTTTGTTTTTATCCCAGTGCACTTAGGTCAGCTTGAATTTATGTTAATACCACCAACGGAGCAGCGCCAAAATGCTCACACTTGACAGCCTGTACGTTTTGGTTTTTTTTTTTAATATTAATTTGCCTTCCTGAACATAAATACCCATCACCCCCCCTTCCCACTGCACCAGTATACACCAGTATAAGCCTGCAACACCCACAGCAAGACGGATTTTGGCCACAATCAGTGGAGACTGCAGACAGCCCAACACCTTCATTTATTGTAAGCATCATCTTCTCACCAAATCCCCGTTCTTCACATTTTTTTCTGCTACTGTGAGCACAGTAGTGTTTGTGTGCTGGTTTGCCACCCCTTGCTACGTTTCTTGCCTCACTCTGGTCTCTCCGTGCTAAATCTCTGTCCTGCCTGGTGCTCACAATATCAAGTTAATCATCAGCTGTGAATTTAATTAATGTGTTTTTTCTCCCTTCAACCAGATCATTAATAGAATTGGTAAATCAAACGTGCCATTGTACTCGGTAACACTGGATTTGTGATATTCCCCAGAGGACCAGGACATGTAAACTGAGGGATGAAATTCATTGAGACACAAATACAGCATCCTCATCTGTGACAGTCGGATATAATCATACTCCAGTGATGTGAGCATTATGTAAGGGAATGTTGTGCTCTTGCCAGCTCAACAGAAATGCCACAAGACCAATACAGAAAAACATAAAAACTGGCTGGCATTTCATACATTGATTCTCATTCTCCTTTTATTTGTGCTGCCAAATAAGCAAAATTTACTTTTGTTTCATAAAAGCTCAGGTAGAAAACAATACCAACGGGGCAGTATTTTTATTTACCTTAAATGGAGGATGGCGCCTCAAGATGGGGAATGCTCTATTTGTCATACTCGAGACTGTTAGGGGTTTTTTTTTGCCCGCCCTATGACAATCAAGCTGATTTCCCATCGCACCCCCCTGCGTGCATCACAACCCCTGGCATTAGTAAAACCATCAGGAGGTCATGATGAAAACTGAAGACCAAAGCAAAGCAACATATATAGCTAGCATCAACTTCGGACCAACCCATCTAAACCAGCCCCACAACAGCAAGCCTTAGACCTCAGTCTCCACTGCAGATGTCCAGCACTGCAATATCTGCAACCTGACCACCCATCCTGTAGCTCACCAGATCCCACAGTTACTCAGTGCATAAGGTTTTGTACAGCCACTGGCCAGGAAGGAGCTATCAGAAAGCATCTTTAAAAAAAAAAAAGGAAAAAAAAATCCAAAACAAAACCCAAAAGGGTCATCCCTGTGCAATCACATGGCTCGGCTTTTATTTCTGCTTTTCTTTCAGGTTTGTGCTGAGCAGCCTGGCTGGTTGACAGAAGTTCCCATCTCTCAGAGCACTGGCAATGCAGAAAGCTCCTGTGGCGAGCCTATTTAAATGCTAATGAAAGGGGCAAGGCGAAGCACGAAGAGAAGAGGCATGGCCTTTTGGGTTCATTCACCTGACAGCACTGGCAGCTCTGAAGCTACAACCACCTTCATGTGGAGGACCTGGAGGATCAATCCAAAACCACAAGGGTCCTGGATGCAGGTCACGACCCCAAAAGACCTGAGAAGATCTCAGTGGATGCTCTGGGACACCAAGACTTGACAGAGGAGAGTGGGTCATGGAGACGCGCTGGGCAATGAGCAGTGCTGGGAACACCCTTGAGGAACCAACTCTGCTTGCAGGCACCTCCAGACGTAATTTGACACAAGCACGACGGCCTTTACCAAACGCAACCCTTAATTAAGCTGAAGCAGTGCCTCAGCAGTGATGCAGCCAGCGGGAGAGATTAATGTTATGGGTGCGATCATCTCGCCTGCTGTCCTGGCTCACGTTACAGTTGGTGGGGAGAGACCGGCATCTCCCGAGGACCATTCGTCTCCTCCTGGTACGTCTAAAAGATCTGGGAAGAAATGCCCTCCGGAGGTACCGGTCCCTCCCCGGCGACTGCGCAGGGAGCCCCAGCAACCAGCCCGGACAAGAGCCGTACCTGTCGGAGGGCTCCGCTCGGGCGTGACGAGTCTCGGTGCCGGAGCCC
>NW_009235155.1:59490-72196 GCF_000690835.1 Fulmarus glacialis
TGTGCCCTCGTTTAGTGACGAGTCGCCGATAAGGACCGCGCTGCTTTTTGTCTGTTTGCGAGCACATCCACACAATGGGAGCTCCAGTTATCTGCCTTCATTTCCATAGCAGGCTAACGAAGAAAGGCATGGTGTAGCTGTGCAACAGGTTAAAACATGGGGAACATTTGCTTAGCAGTCCAACCTCATGCAAATAAGCTTACAGGAAATGCTGAAGAGCAAAGATAAAAATTCCAGCACAGGTACCATCACAGCAAAAATCTCCTGGTTGTGCTGCAGTTCTCCACCATAAAAATAAATTAAAAAATAAAAATATTAAAAAAATATATACATTCATGAGTTCATCAGAAAGTAGCTAACCTTCCCTGCTAGCCATCATTTATAAGAGGTGAAAGAACTAACAAGCAAGTTCGTGCTTGCCTGAATAAACAGGCAGGAAGGAAACTGCCGTGCGCAGATCCCAGCCCGGCAGGATAATGCACCGGCCACGGCTCCTCATTAGGATTCTTCATCAGCGACGGCACTTGTCACACAGACAGACACCGTACTCTGTGTTTACGGAATTCAGCGCCTGACCAGCACCTCATCGTGATACTACTTTTAATAACACCCAGAACAACTTGCCTGTGAATAACACGACTCCAGCACGCCCCTCCTCTGTCGTCATGAAATGGAGATGGCTGCAGCAGCACGCGAGCATGCACGCTGTCTGCTGCTTTACCTGGCAAAGTTTTGGCTAAGATTCAGAAAGAATTGGCTGTATATTGCCCAGGACGCTATTTACCCAGCTCAAGCGTGAACGCGCTGATAAAATACGGTGTTTTGCGTAGCACTGGTACTAGGATCTGTGGGCTCTGTTCCGCTCTGGACAGGCTCCCGTGACTCCCCCGATGCTGATGGGAGCCGTGCTCACGCACGCGGAGGCAGAAACGGACTTTTCGGCACTGCACACATATTGAAAAAGGCTCTGGCCCGGTACGGCCTGCAAAAGCCACGGGGCAAGGGGGTGAGTTACAGGCGGGCAGCTGACATCCTCCTTGATTTAGTTTGAGTCTCAGCCATAGCATCTGTGGTACCCTACACCTCTTCTCCCCACCGTTGTTTCCCAATAGACTGGAATAAAGGAAAATCTTTGTGCTTTTACCCTATATTCAAAGTTCTGTGCTAGTTTATTTTCCTTGCTTTTTTTCACTCATTTTCAACTGAGCAAACGATGAAAACTTCTTGGCGATGTTAATTACCAACTTAATACTGCTCTCCTAACAACATATACAGAGATTTACAATGAGCTCAGAGCAGCTCTGCTAATCAGGGATAAACCTAGTATACTATAGAGGGTTATACTTTTTCATTAGTCTTTCTTGTTGGTCTAATTAATGGTATTACCCTCTGAACTGTGTACACACACAGAAATTCAAGATATGCTGAAAACACGCCCGAGAGGAACCAGAGTATGTTTAATAATTTCCTACTGGTTATCTCCAGCACTACGTCCATTCATGCCATCCACTTGTAGTCAGCAATGCTCAACTCACCCTTCTTACTCAAGATACTTGGTTTGATAAGTACCTTTGACCACTGATATAAAAAAGCATGAACAAAATTATCTTCAGAGCATCACTCCAATATTTCCACTTCCCCTCTCCTCACCAGATTGTCACAAAGATACCAACACTCATTTGCTGATTCAAGTCTAGGAAAGATGCAAAATATTGCTGCAAAATAAGCTTGTACTTGCATCGGCAGTAACGACCAAAAATGAATTAGCAAATTAGAGTTATCTCACAAAAACTGCAGTTAAGCAAAATATGCCCCAATTTGGAGTCTTTATGTACAGCTGCAACTAAGAGGAACCAGTATAAATCACAGCAAGTCTTCAAGACTCAGATAATTTTCCTTCTCTAAAAGAATCCAAAAGCTCAGCTGCTCCCAGCTCGGAATATGCTGGAGGATCCAACACTGGCATTTTTGAAGGTATCTGGGTGATTTTGAGCAACTAGCCCGAGATGACGCTGGGCATGAGTTCCTGCAGGAGGTATCTAGCAACCCAACAGCTAAAGCTCTATATGCACGTCCTGACCAAGGGGCAGGTCTCTGCAACCAGATGGGTGCCAAAATACCTCACCAGACCTTTCAGCCCCACAGGCTTGGCTCGCCTGTGGCAAAGAACTAGATCAAGTCATCCACATTCTCAGAGAGCTGGTAACCATCTCCTGGCGTAGGGATGGCACCAAGGGGTGGAAACAACCCTTCGAAATTATGGGAAATGAACCTTAGCAGCAGCACCACATCCCATGTGTCCAAGAACCAGCATGTTAATAAAGGCCCTGAAATAGGCTGCAGCCCTGCAAATCTATACCCAAATATTGCTCCCAAGGCCATCCATGAAGGGTCTCTCACCAAGGAGGATTTACTCAATTTCTCCCTGCGCAATATTCACATCCACTGGAAAACGTGACCGTGCAAAGCCAGGTTTGACTAAACTTTGTGATGAGGTCAAAGGTGTGCATGCTGACATCACGGTATCGACAGGCTGTCACTGGCACACCAGCCAGCTCTGCTCATTTGATATTATCTGGATCACTTAATGCTGCCAACAAGCAGAGTTAATGTGTTATCTGCATATGGGTTTTTAATCCTGCAGGGTGGTCATTACCACGTTATTGTTGGACTAATTAAGAGGCAGAGCTCTCATGGCTTTCTTTATGCATGCCTCCCCCCCCAAAGTAAAACAAATAAAATAATCACAACCATATAACCAGATCTAGCATCGGGCTATGTCCAGGAGCTACAGACGCTCTGGTGCACAGCAGTCCAACCCCGGCAGCGCAGGGAACATACAGTCCACAAACCACAACAGCATCAAATAAACCTCAGCCCAAGATAATATGGTTCCATTTAAATGAAAAAGAAAAGAATCTTTAAGGAACCTACAAGGTATTCAAACCTATTTAGTAAAGTGCTTTCCATTAATCTTGCCATACGCCTAATGCTGAATCAAAGACATTCTGCCGCTGCAGAGCAAATGCGCCCATCAGAGGAATTATGCCCAAAATCAAACTGGTCCCTAACAAATGCACCGCGAAACCACAGTGATAAGCAGGGTGTAGAAGATGTGTTAAATTAGATCATTTACCAAAATACCCTGGAAATGATGCATGTCCAAGGAGGAACAGCACATAAGAAGCTTCTCTGCAAAGGTGGTAAAAATGCAAAGTGCTTTCTGAAGCTTTGCTCCGCCTGAAAGCAACAATAAGTTGTACTCAGTGCTGCACTCGGAGCAACCTCGGCAGCTGCCGGCGACCTGCCCGGGGCCGCACGCCTTGCCCTGGGGAACGACAGCCGCTGCAGACCTTTATGCAACTCCAGCAAAACTTTAGCAGCTTGAAAGCAACTTTGGGAGCTCAAGTCCCAGAGCTGGACCAAAGCCACACAATGACATGGGCATGAGAACATAGGCAAGTAGGGCAAGGTGGCAGCTCATAACCCCTGTTCCAGCATGCCCCATTAACCCCTTTCTCTCCCTTTGAAGCCTGCTCATTCAGCAGCTCCTAAACTGGAGCAGACAGTGCTGGGCACCAGGAGATGCTCAGGACTGGCCGGTGGAGAGCCGCTCAGCTCCCCTCCGTTCCCAGGCTCGTCCCCACCACCGCCTCTCCCAGCAGCTCCAACAACCGACGAAAAGCATCCGTGTACGAAAGCGTCAGGACTCCAGGGCCTTGCAGGAATCCACCCTGAAGCCCACACTCAGCAACTGCCCGGGTACCTTGTAATTAATAAAGCCTGCAGCATTTTTGCTTATATTACAACATGCTACTCCAAAATATGCCTTCCTGGCACTAAATACAGCTGTTTTGCTAAATAGGTGGCCCTTCTACGGTTTCTCAGACCCATGCCACTATGAGCTTTTTATTTTGATGGTTTTTCCCACGCTGCTTCAGCCCCACCAACTCCCGCTGCTTTTCATGGAAATCCAGTAACTCCATTAATCAGGCCTCTCGCCCCGAACTGTCCGTTTTGGGCACCTCTCCACCACGAACGGAGATCATTCGGGAAACCAAAGCTCATTTGAACAAAACCCTGCGCAGCTTTAAAACGAGCTCCGTTCCCAAGAATGACAACAACGATCTTTGCAGATTCAATTATACAATGCAAACGTGCGGGGAGTGCACGGCTTCTCCACCTGACGTGGTTCCCCCTCTCCTGCCTGAGCCATCGCTCCGATAGGAAAGAAATAGTGACAAATTTGGACAAAGCCATTTAACGACACCAGACACGTTAGAGGGGATATAAAAGTTCCAGGAATTAACATTATGAATCCGCAGGTGGATAAAACGACAGGTTTTGCCCAAGCAGATAATGCGATAATTGATAAACGTAAAAGCAAATAATTGGATGCATTTAAGGCTAGAAAAAACAATGCCAAACACACACGGAGAGGGAGTATTTTGCCATCGCTGGACAAAGAATCTGTTTTCTGATTTCTGTAGGATGAAATCACTAAACTACGCTGTTGAGCTTCAACAGAGCATCCAATGCCCAACGAGTAACCCAGAGCTGGGCTCTGCTCTTCCTTGCACCCTCAGCGAGGAGCTGCACTAGAGAAGCACTGCAGATGTGCACGGCTCCGGGTGGAAATCGGATCCCCCAAGGTCTTCTCCAGCAGCACCGCTGTGCCCAGACCCCACGCAGCAGGCTGTGACAGCCGTGCCAATCGTGCTGTGCCCTCCTGGCTTTCGTATCAGAGGGCAGGTGCTATTCAAAATTCAAAATGCAGTTGCCTTTGGAGATTTTCCTACTGGAAATCTCAGTATAGTCCACTAAAACCTTTACAGCGATCCTTTAGGTTTCTTCTAAGATGCTCTTTTTCCCTTCCTGCAACTTAAGAGAGCATCTAGACATCAAAGGTAAGTTCCCCAAATCAGTTTGCTTTGCCTTCCACCCCTAACACAGCACATCTCCCTGGAAAACAGGCGAACACTTCCCATGCTTGTGCGCCTACAGCAAATTTCGACGCGCAACAGTATCTTAGAGCAATCAGAAATATCCCGGAAAAAAAAACCCAACCTCTTCATGATGGAAGGACAGAGGCTGCTCAAACCAGCCCAAACATCAAAAGCAGAATTTTACAAAGACCTTTTAACACATCCCTAAAGGGTATGCAACGCTCTTGTGTGCGCCTAAACAAGAACACAACATTAAACTAAGCATTTTAGGATATTCTGCTGTTAAAAGGGGAAGCTGTTACTTAGGGCAATTAGCCTGCTGCATGAATACTCCGCAGACCCAGTGCTGGGCTTCCCATTCAGCCCATCGGCGAAGGCCAACAGTAACCCCACACTATTTTTCCCAGTTAATTTCCAGGGGAGATGATGGACAGTTTGCTTAAAAACAACGGGCTGGAGCAGAAGTGTGCGGGTGCGCTGCCAGCCCTCATCTATCATCAACTCTGTGCTTAAACGGCGTGCACGCTTGCATGCATTCACTGTTGGAAAACCCTCCCGTTCTAAGGTGGCCAAGGGATTTGGTTAGCAAGTTAACATACTGAGTCGTGCAGGTTGTTACCACCAGAAAGACATGTCCACTTCTGCAAATCCCAGGTTTTTATAAGAATTAAAAGGCAAATGAAAATAGAGACTCAAGGCGCAGAGAGGCTCTCGGTTACAAACCCCAAGCACTGTCAATGGCCTCAATCTGCTGGAGCAGAGGCACAAACCCTGTTTCATCTTCTCTGCAAAAAACTACTTCTCCACAGCAATGTCAGCTCTCCAGGTTTGATTGCTGTTGCAAAAAGGAGTCACAGAAAAACCCGAAGATAGGCATCAGCACGGCATTGTGCTCGCCTGCATTCTTTACATCCCATATATCATATGTATTCACACCAAATACTATTTTTTTTTCCCCTCAATGTATGCTATTTTCTGCAGATTTAACTCCCCACTGAGGGATCAGGACACACGCTCTCACATTAGAGGAGGTGATGGAGAGGTTTGGGATTCTCCTCTGGATGCCACCCAGCGAAGCGGGACAATAAAGCAGAGATTGCATGGGAGAGGAGTGCATCCCCGGGAAAGCAACAGCAAAGGCTGCAACACACCAGCTCCCCGTCAGATAACCCCAAAGGTTCAGCTCCCAGATGCAGCCTGTAAAACCTGTGAAATTTTAATTTAGAGGGAGAAGTAGCATGAAAAGATACGAGGCAGAATGACTCTGTAAGGACTGAGAAGGGCGAGAAATGGATTTATGGATGCCCTCAGAAGAGATGCTCCTTCCAGAAAAAGAGTTTGCAGAAGCAGCAAGAAACATGGGGAATTCTCCAAAACTGGGGTGCAGCCCAGCCCTGGACCACACCCCAGCAGAGCATCACTCAGTCCCTTTTCCTTCTTCAATGATGAGGTTGATCCTCTCCCAAATGCTGGGTCTCCCGGGTGCCCGCAGGAGATCCATGATGCCTTTACCATGGCACCACACTCCCCTTCATCTTTCCGTGGGCATCTTTGCTCCTTTCCCATCATCCGAGCAATCCGAAAGCAAACTCCAGCCACGGCACTGCATGTACTTAAAACCTGCAGCTGACCAAGCATCTGAAAAGCAAAACTTGAGAGCTTTTTGCATTTCTCACGGCAAACACGGCCCTGCCTGCTGCAGCCTGCGCAGATATCCTAATGACAAAAGCCCATTTCTCATCAGGTGCTCTACGCAAAAATGCAGCTCTCTGCTGCAGCTCATCTTCTGCACTCATAAGCAGAGGTCCTTGCAATTTAGCAAATTTTGGACACAGACACACCACCTCACCAGGCACAGCCAAAAACCAGAAACCTGCCCCAAAACCACCCACACTGAGTCTAGCTGGCAGCTGGGAGCAGCCAGCCTGCATCGCACACTGCCAGCTCTGTCCCATCCCGGCAGCTCCTCCCAGGGATCTGGGGAAGGAGAGGACTAACAAGATTAGAGAAATAAGCAATTTATCAGATTACTGAAGCCACACAGCCAGGGCCCAGCTGAGGGGCACTGGAGTATCAGGATGTCCCTGGGAGCCACCGCCTCCGGCCAGTGTCACACTCAATCACAATCAATACGTCTGCAAAGTTGTTCTTACCCGGCGACGCATTGTCCTCCTATAAAGCCTCTGTTATCTTAGGTCCCCTTAGTTCACAGCCTGTCACCATCACTCAACCTCAGCCTCTCACCCCGGGGGAGGTACCCCCAAACCCTGGCACCCCCAAGCCTCCAATCAACCTCCTTGGCCAAGGGTGCATGAGCAAAACTTTGGGAAGAGCTTTTCCTTCCCTCTGCAACTCCTGCAAACGAACTGACTATGAAAAGGATTTCGGCCAACGCTTTTAAAAGCAGTTATTCAATGTGTGTTCTAGTGGGACAACTCAGACCTGCTGCTTCTTTTGCTTTGAAAAAAGGTAAACCCATTCCCCTGCCTGCTAACACAGGACACGTCTCGAAACATCAAAATACGTATTTGGCTAGCTTGAGGTCTCCAGACCTGTTGCTTCCACAAAATTCATCTCAATACCCGAAAGCATCAGCCATGATGACTCGTGCAAAATTATACAGCAAGAGAAAGCAGGAACAGATTGCAAATCTGCCAGCAGTGAGGAGCAACTCCCTGAGCCTTCGGCCTCCCATGCGCGAGGACGAATCCTGAAAAACGAGGCCTCCGGTCGACCGATTCCCCAGGGCTTCACGCGCAGACGTAACCGCAGCCTGGCTCCGCACGCCGCGCCGCGTTACGAGCACACCGGTTCTGCAAGCTGCTGTGTCAGTACCAACGGCTCTTATCTCACGCTTCGCTGTCAACAAGAAATTATGCAAATTGAATTTTAATAAGCTGGAGACTGAAGCTTTGCTATATAACATGCTAGCGCTGAAGTTTAGTGCCTAATTTATAGCGATGTACTTTGGCCCTGTTTGGTGCAAGGAGAAGAGTAAGGACCACTCGAGGAAAGGCATTTGCCCTCAAAGTCTGGGCAATGAGCCTCCCCAGCTGCAAAGCCTCTTCTGGCAGCTCAGAGAGTTTTCAAACTAAGGACACAGATTCTTCTGCATCACCTGGCCCCAGCACTAGAGAACACTGAGTTTACTAACATACCTGGAGTAACGAAGAATAAGTAATGGGAGGAAAGGCTGTCCTTTCAGAGGGTACCCAGCCCCACTAGTGATTATTTGAGTGCCCAAATCCAATAGACAAAATCGCCCTTAACCTTCTCCAAGTTTAAGACTGGAACCTGTTTATACGTCCCTCTCCCCATCTGCAAGTCTAACACCAAAGGTCTTCATGGTTATGCTACAAACCAGGGAGGCAGAAACCCTGGATTAAGTCCTCCTTCAACTTCAGAGTTTACTTGAGCTTACTCATCCTCAGGAGCTTCACTAAAACTCCCCCGGACAGGCTCTAAAGGAATGATCATCTAAATATTATGTTAACCATGCCAGATGAGGCTTTTAAACAGGAAAACTCCAGAAAGGATATTTTAAATTAATGTCTTCAAAGACTAAGATGTAATGGGGACCTGAAGTGCAATCTGCAGCCAGTTCCTTGCATCTAGAACAACCATGTGAATGTTACTATGCACAAATCTATTTCCCAGTGCATACAATTGTTTCAGAGCATGAAACTAATTGCTCCCTGACCCCATGAACTATGCAGGACAGAGGTAAATGAAGTAGGAAATTATTAGAAAGAGTAATAGTACAGCAAGACCTTGATCTTGCTATAAGCTTGGTGCAAAAATGCTCCCGATACCCGACCAGACAGCAGCATCCAAATTCCTCAGGTTCCTTTATGGTATCAGTTCTCAAGCTCTGGAAGAACGAACAGCAGGGAAGATTTCTGGAAAGATGAAAATGGTACATTTTCAACAGCCTGAGATGATTACTCACAAAATAACAACAGCACAGAGGTAACTGATTGCCTCCTAGGCAAAAGTCAAAGTCTTTGCATTGTAGCTATGAAAGTGTACAGAGATCAAAGAGAAAAAGAGAAAACTCTATTTTAGGCTGTCACGAGCACAAAGGTCCTCCTGGCCCTTTGGCATCACCAACTACCAAGACACAACAGAAATCTTTCTTATGCTGCATATGCCCAAGATCACTGCGCAGCAAGGAGGAGAAATCCTTTATTCCAGGAGCAGGGTGCAGCTCCTACTCCCTTCCCAGCTGAATTTTGGCAGCGTCCATGCAAACACCACCATCCCTCTCATCGCACCCCAGCTCCATGCAACGCGAGGCGGGACACAGCGAGCACCCCGGGCCACCGACACTCTGCAATAGGAAGCAAGATAAGCCAAATGCTGAGCGAGGTATTATTAATAACACTTAGCTATTGATTGCACTTTACATCTTCAAGCACTTTACCAATGTTAATCAATTAAGGTGTTTTCCATTTAATGCTGGGAGGAGACTAAAGCAAAAACATGAGGCTAAACAGACCAGACGCCTGATTCACCACGGCAAGTCCTTGCACCCAAACTTTGGATTTCCCCACTTTTGCTTTTACTCAAACTACTGAAAATACAGATGTAGATTCAGCAAAGACCCTAAGCCAAAAGCCCAGAGGTGCACCCAGCATGAACAGGGGCCACAGCTGACCCCTAAGCTGCAACAGCGCTTGCTGCAATGCTCTGCCTGCCTACCCGCATCCCCGCATCGTCACCAGCATCCCACCCCACCACTGCAGCCTGACCCAGACCACAGGGCACAGGCACGGCTTTTGCTCGCAATTAATTCAACCAATACTAATTCAAACCAGAATTCAAACACGAGGGTGCTGACACACGGCTCCAGTGATGTTCCCAAGAGCTGCCTGTAATTGCTGCTCTAAGAGCTGGGGACATGAAGTATTGATTTCCACCCTGATCAGCATCCAGGTTTACATGGGGGCTGCAGCCAAAATACTTCTTCCAGCAAACTAGCCGTTTAAAAACGACTGTCAGGACTAGAGAGGCTTGAATGATTAACACTCACACTAAGGACTGTAACAATACACAAGTTTCATTCCTGCCTACCTACACACACCCACCCTCCAGTCCCGCTCTCCCTCTTTGCTGAATTCTTCCGGTTTTGTTTTAAATTACGTAAAACAGGCCCTTGAAGCGTACCTCGTCGCTGCAAAAATAGCACATTATAGCAGAGAAAAAGTCTCTGTGTGCACAAAAGGGGCAGAGTTATTACCTCGAGCTGTCTCAAGCTGCACCATAATTATACGAATAACATTTCACAAACTCAGTATTAATTACTGACTGAGCATAGCACAGAGGCACACATTTACCTCCTTTCACGTGACTTGGGACTGACCTGGAGCACCTGCCTGCAGCAATGAGATCACCAAGCTCCTTCCCACGACAAGCAAAGGGACCTGATGGTTCTGCCACGTGCTTCTCAGCCAGGACCAAAGCAGATCCCCGCCACAAACCCATCAGCCACCCGAGCACCACCAGCATCTCCCACATTTGCACTTGCAGGTAAGCGCTGCCCACCCAATTCACCAGCCTCCTGCCTTCCTTCCATATATTTGTGTAAATCAAACAGCTCGGCAACCCTCCTACTTGTAAGACAGACGACAGTAGAGCTATTCAGAAATTGTTTTCACCCCATCCTTCTGAACGTCGTCTCAAAATCCTTGAGGATCTGTAGGGTCACTACAGATATCTTGGGCCTGCCTATACTAATACAGAGTGATGCATTTATGGTGGTATACTCATACAGATATCTTGGGCCTGCCTATACAAATACAGAGTGATGCATTTATGGTGGTATATAAACATTAGCACAAAACTTAGGGAAGAAACCCAAAGCAGAGAGTGAATCTAATCAGTGGGTTTTGCGGAGACCAAGTACTCTCCCCTTCTCCTCGATAAGCACGACGAACGCAATGCACTTCAGATGCAATTTTACACTTAACTGATTGGCTTCTGTTATACCACCAGTGGTACATGGCTGGATATACCACATTTTAAATAATAGCCTCTTAAACTTGTAGGGAAGGAAAAAAAACGCATCTACAGCTACAAGGCCATGGAGTCACACCTTGTTAGGGAAGCGTCCTCTCCCCTAGCTCCTAGACATCGGCACGCTGAGCCAAATTTGCCAGCTTAAAGAGTCGGAAGATGGAGTGAACCCTCCAGCAACTTCAGCAGCTGCCGAAGGTACCGCTCTCCCACCCAGCCAAAGATGGGACCACTCTTCGCCACCAGTCACAAGGACCCCACAACTCCAAAGCACATGTAATTATAGTTATTAAGCAGAAACATGCATGCTTTGGGGAACAGAGCACATTTCTTCGGTACCATTACAGCGTACCAACTGTTTTCCAGCACGCTGACAGTAAAGGAACCCAAAGAGGAGTTTTTCCATCACTCAACAGATTAGAAAACCTCTGAGGAAAACAAAAAAGAAATCCTGACCCTTGGAGAACCACACACACCCCCCTCCCTTGCCGGGGCATGCTGCAGGAACTGCCCCTCTACAAACACACATGCATCTCTCCAAAAGTCTCCTGGAGAGGAAACAAAACAAAACACAGAGCACACCCACTGAAATAGGTGTGTGCACGAGCAGCCAAAGGATTTTACCTGCTTTTCTACTGGAAGGCTGCATTTGCACACTCACACCGATGCCCTCTACAGCGTGCCACCAGCTGCATTCCTGATACCCCCGCTCCGGCCGGGGGAGGATGAAGGCATCTTCCTTCTGCCCTTTCAGCAGATTTTTATAAAAGAAGGCGCTTTGGTAGCCTGGATGCAGTATACAGCAGGGTCCACTTCAGATTATACCAACAGGCACCTATGCATGTCAGTTCTGAAAATACCTGACCGCACACGTAACTCTACTCCCGGCGTAGCCGCAGCTACCAGGAAGCTCTGCGGAGTCCAGCTCCTGCCTCTCAGCAAACCCACCTGATGATGGATTAACTTTGTTTAACAGGTGAAATTCCACACGCCACACCCCCGAAACAGCAAAGCACAACAAGCTGGATGGAACAAATCCACAAATTAATCCCTCTAAATCAATTTGCATTAATGCCACGAACAACAAAACACCGGCGGTGCAATAGCAGCCTGCCGGGAGCAGCGATGCCCACCAAGAGCTATGCTATCTTCACAAAGCTACAGCTTAAGCAAAACCAAAACACAACTGTTAAATAATGCCTAGCCACCGTATCAAGAGATACTCACAGTAAATACGTAACAAGTAAATAACAGCTACTGACATTTTTATCACACAGGTGTAAACTCAGTTCAGTTATCAGGAAAGAGGAGGGCTTACACTATTTTTGCTCTGACACCAAGGCTGCTCCAGGGTGAATTGTCACAGAAGCCTGCAATTATTTCATAAATACATAAATATATAATTGTATTTAAATGTTTCTAAAGTAACAGTGATGGCAACAGTACTTTGATTAGCAGGTAACAGTGAATTCCAGCCAAGTGAGAGCTGGACCCTCTCAAGAGCACTGCAGAAACAATTGGGACCCCATTTGCTAACCTTCATGCAAAGCCAAGAGCATAAACCGCTTCCCACGCCCCCTGCACCCTGCTTTCCACGCTCGGCCTCCGCTGCTCTAGCTCCGAGGCCTGGTGACAACTTTTTAGGGGTTTAGGGCAGAGGGAGCAGGATGCGTGCCTCGCACCGGCTCTGCGCAAGTCTTTCGCCCCAGAGCTAACACAACGCACGCCTCGGGTACCGGGTACCG
>NW_009235156.1:0-27328 GCF_000690835.1 Fulmarus glacialis
ATTCTATGATTCTATGATTCTATATACAATAAATAAAATAGTTAAAACCTTTGGGATTTAGTGTGTTCTTCAGTTTGAACTCTATTCCATGGGAAGTAATTTGCATTCAGAAGTGAACAAAGAAGATTTACAGTGAGTTTACTGGAAAGACAGTTCAAGCTTATGGGCTATGATCAAGCTATGAACTGCTAACTATATCTGAAGAGTAATAGCAAAAAAACCTCCTGACTTTTCCTCTAGAGCTGCCATTTGGGGTGTTAGACACCAAGTCATTAACCTTTAGATATCTCTGAGTTGAATTTAAATGTGTAGGAGAGGATTTTTCAGGAGAGAAGGTGATTCCAGAAAGTACTTTTATTAAATCAGATGTAAGTCAGTTTCAAATTTAATATTTGCAGTAAGTCCTTTTTCTATATTGCACTGACAATTGTAAATGCCCCTTATTGTGTGAATAAATTCATTAAATACCCTTATTTTCATACTTGCTGTAAGAGGATTTTACCATAAATGAAAGTAATTTGGGGGGTGAAGGCTGATACTGATGTAATGTCCCTCATCCATAATCTGTCCTACACTTTGACAGGCTAGATTATTCATATACCTGATCTTCATTCATGTCTTCCTTCTAGTTCCCCACTCATCTAGCATTTCTGCAGTGAATAAGGATGTCTGGAAGAAAATTTCTGTGTGGCAGTTTAGAAAACTCAAAGCATTTGGATTTTAGAAAGCTACAGGAAAGCAAATGACTAATACAACATCATGGCCTCTGTCCATTTCCTTTTCAAAATCTCCATGGCTGTGCTGGTTTATCTGGAACATCTTCCTATGGAAGCTGGAAGAATTTATGTATTATTTCCTTCAACTTAAATATAATTCTATATTTTTATTGGTTTCTTCTCAGCAGATTAACTATTTTCTTACCTTTTCCTTTCAGTTTATCTATTAACAGTGCTTGTGAATCCTAGTGTTACCTGTTCTCCTGTTCTTTGACCTTGAAAAATATTCCTTTTTAAACTAGAAGCTAAAATCTCCAATCCCATTTTTTGCTGCAGTGCCCAGGAGTACTTCCCAACTCATTCTTCAGGTGCGTGCTTTGGCCACACTCAATTTCTCTGCTGAGAGTGAGGTAAGGACTGGGGTCCAGGTTTGTTTCCCACCCCACCATTCTCATATCTTCATTTTGATGGGAAGGAGACCAGTGGCCAAGGGCCAGAATACAACTCCCCATGTTACGTGCTCTAGATTAGCCTGAAGGTACTAACCCTGGGCTCCTGGGATTTCTGTCTGGAGCAGTTCTATGCTATTCTACCACAGAGGGAATCATTATTTCTTTTATCATTCTTGGGTTTTACTTGGTTTTACTGTATCTGCTGCTCTGTCAGTATCTACTGTGGGTGAAATATTCAGAATTAACTAACTGCACATAAAACATACTGTGCCTTGATTCTAGCAGTGTTGTTAGCTTAGCAATCCTAGAAAACAAAACAGGACACTGGTTATCTGTGTATTCAAGGTACCTGAGAGAAGTTTAAAACAACAATCTAGCAACTAATCTCCTACAGAGACTGTCCTCCTCCACAGAAATATTCCTATCATAGCTCCTTCTTCCATGAATGCCTGTATAAAATGACAGCTCATAACATGTCCTGTTTGTTAATAACTTGACCTAGAAAATACTAACTGTGCAGTAACAGACCTTGAATATTTCCATATATATGAATTTGCACTGGACTTTAATTAAATTTGTGTGCATGCAGATTCCTAAATGGGCCATTTATAAAGATATTTATAGATATGGGCCATTTATATAGATATTTATATTTATAGGGCTTGAAGGTGCATTAATGTAAGCATACAATTGCATGTGCTTATTTTCCAAATGCCACTCCTAGGGCCTCCTACAACAACTTTTTTCTTAGGATATTAGGAATTATGGAACATCAAGATCTCTCTTCTATCCATCCTGAAAGCAGTAGGTATAGTCCAGCACAGACTTCTTTCAGATACGAGGATAAGAAAGAATATATTTATTAGTACTGTGCTAAACCAGTATTTGTTAACAACGCTATATACACCTGCACTGCATAAAAATAGATTATTAAAAGCATGCCTTTTCTGGAAATGATTTCAACCTTACTGGACACAAGTATTAAAGGTACAAATTCAACTCAATTTCAACATACATCCCTCCTCTTTATGCTTTATTAGCTTATAAAATGACAGATCTCCAATATTGTCAGAGATTTGAAGAATAATATTACATTTCAACTTATGTTTCAGCTAACAGCTATGAAAAAAGTGCATACAGAGTCACCTTTGAAAAGTGCTAAAATACAATTATAATGAAGTGCTAAAATACAATTATAATGAGTGATAAGAAAAGCATATTTTAAGAGGAGGTGTACAGCAAGTTTTCATATTCATTAAAAAAAGAATTTACAGAAGAAGTTACATCGAGTTACTGTACAGGACAGTTAGGAAATCTGAAAGCCTTCTTGAGAACCTCTGCCTGTACACCTCTGTCCTGACTTTAATAACTTTTAATTCCAGTCATAGTTGGTTGCTCAACAGATGTAGTTGTCACTATGATAGTTCTTCCATCTCTAGCTAGGTTAATATGGTCAAATCACTTTTCATTTGCGATACCGTCCTATCTTGGAATCCATTCTATAGAGCTGAATCTCTGAAGTTTAACACTAGGCTTCCTCTACGTTACCACAACCAAACAGGAAAGGAGAATTTACCTTGTACTTACCTTCAGCATATGTGGTTTTATTTATTTCAGTATTTTTTTCTGATTAGAAAAAAATAGAGACAGTGACATTAGGCACAACATTAAAGCCATCATTAGGCACAATATAAAAGACATTTTGAAAGACAAACAATCAGTGGAATTACAAATTATTAAGATGATTTTATCACTCAGCATAGACAGTCCTTTTTTATGGTGACTTATGTAATTCTGATATAATTAAGCCAGATGGAAGATGAGAACGGAACAAGTTTCAAAATTGGAGCTTATCAACAAGATACGTGCTTAAAGAAATTATCTTACTCAGGTCTCCTCACATTAATTTTTCCTTTTTGTTCTTTCTGAAAGAACAAATGTTTGGGAAAAGTTAATAAAATACTATTTGTGTACTTCATTTCTGACTTTCGTAAGTAGTTTTGGGATAGGATGAGAAATTCACTGTGAAGATGTCAGGAGTGGTCATTATACATTGATCAGCAAAACATATAAGAATGTGGGTAAGTTCTTTACTGAATAGGGAAAATGCTTTCAATACCTTGCAGAAGTGAATTCAAACACACATAATTTCAGTTCATACAGCATGTGTCCACTGCCAAGACCACCCAGAACCTAGAAAAAGCAAATAACGGTGTAGGCTAGACCCTGGTAAAGTTGCCTGTCTGGAAAAAAAGGAGGAGGACAAACTACTAGTTTGATTGCAAAGTTAAATAAAAACATATACAACAGTTCATAATCTTTCATCTACACAAAATAAAAGGAATAAATACTAGGAAAGAAAACATTTAAGCAGATGCAAAAAGTTTTCAGGGACGGACAGAGGTCAATTTATTCCAATGACTCTGAGTATCATGAATGTTTTCTCTGGTGTAATTGTCATATTAGTTTATTCAGATCTATCATGCCCCATTTCTCTCTTCCTGCTCACGCTAGCACCTTTTCTGTATATTCCTCCAGACATATATTTACTTATTACAAATATTACAGCATTGTGTGGGAAAGATTTCTATTTAGGGTTACTGACAAAAGGAACAACTATGAGTAACAATTTCCAGAACTGAATTCTAAGAATTATTTTATATTTTTTTTTCCCAGTCTTAGGAGGTTTTTGCATTGGTGGAAGACATGATTCTGGTATTGCCAGTAATAAAGGGTTAACAATATTAAAAATACTGAATGGGACTATATTTTTTATGATTGTTCATATCCTTATTCACATAAGTGATAGGTAATTCACCTATTCAGATCATTAACATTAAGCAGCTAAAATTGAGAGATAATAAAAATCTCTGTGAAAACAGAAGTAACTAGTGTATGTACGTAGTAACTTGTGTATGTACGTGTATATCTTTGAATATGGAAAACTTCACTGATGTAAAAATTTAATTTCTGCTGTAAATCAGTCTACCAGACACAGAATCTGAGATACAGGTGGATGTTTTTATTATAATGTAGGTAGTTTCTGCCAGTTCGTGTCATTTGTCCCTTTTTCTGACTCTTTCCAGCCAGCTATGCACTACCCCAAAGTGTACATGAGCTCTCATTCGCTGCAGATTGATGTCTGTTGAAGATTGGTTCCCTCTGGTTCCCGCTCCATGCTCTGCGAACTTTGACCTTTCCCAAAATGGTATGAGAATGCTGAGTGGGTATTTTAATGCAAAAATATTTATTATATAGAAAGACAAATTCACTAAGGAGACATTCCTGTACAAATATAAGTCTGTGCTATTCTAAATAGAAAAAAAAAGAAAAAGAAAAAAAAAAGATGAATCAAAATCTAGGTAAAGGATATCAGGTAGATATTCAGACTGGCACACACATGTAACAAGATAAGGGAGACTATTTATGACTTGGCCACATCATTCTAGGGAAAATCTAGAAATTATGATATTACTGAATTTTTGATGTGAAGTAACTTCTGAGGGCACCAGACAGCTCTTGTCTCCATTGTGTTGGGTGCTATAGAAAGCTTTGACAAAAAAGATCCTCTCTTAAACTGGAGGATACTGCCCAGATTCAGGACAGTCAGGATAACTAATACACAGGTTGGGGAGAAAGAGAGAAAAAATGCATGAACAAAGTTAAGCAGAAGAGGATAAGCCACTGTTCATTCTTTTAAGGCCTTTGTCACACAGACAAAATTTCTGGAGGATTTTTGTAACACAGTTTGAAAATATATGACATTCCAATGGTAGGTAACACAATCTATGTCTGTGTTAACACAGATGTTCAAGCGGCTTATACCAGTCAAGTAAGTCTAAGGTTGTTAAATAACAATAAGTTAGCTAAAAGGACAGAACATAAAATATCAACAGGGTGCTTATTGCTTGGCAAGTGTAGAATTATGGAACTGCAATTCTGAACTAAGAACAATTAGGCAGTTATCAGAAATTATTATTAATTTCAGATCATCGGAACACATAATGCTGCCAATTTCAAACTCCAGCTGTAAGTGTGGTATGGATTTAGCCTAACTAGCACCAGTGCAAGAAAGTAAACTTTTAGTTAAAACTTCCACAGAAAATAAATTGAAAACCTGGATAGCCAAAAGAACTACCAGCTCAAAAATCTGAAGTGCTGGAGATAAGGGATAGAACTTAATTTGGCTACTGCCATAAAAGACAATAGAAAATGTTTCTATAAATACATTAGCAACAAAAGGAGGTCTAAGGAGAATCTCCATCCTTTATTAGATGCAGAGGGAAACATAGTGACAAAGGATGAGGAAACGGCTGAGGTACTTAATACCTTCTTTGCCTCAGTCTTTGATAGTAAGACCAATTGTTCTCAGGGTACCCAGCCCCCTGAGCTGGAAGACGGGGATGGGGAGCAAAGTGAACCCCCCATAATCCAAGGGGAAACAGTTACCGACCTGCTACACCATTTAGACACACACAAATCTATGGGGCCGGATGGGATCCACCCAAGGGACTGAGGGAGCTGGCAGAAGTGCTCACCAAGCCACTTTCCATCATTTCTCAGCAGTCCTGGCTAACCACGGAGGTCCCACTTGATTGGAGGGTAGTAAATGTGACGCCCATCTAAAAGAAAGGGTGGGAGGGGAATCTGGGGAACTACAGGCCTGTCACCCTGACCTTGGTCCCGGGGAAGGTTATGGAGCAGCTCATCTTGAGTGCCTTCACATGGCATGTACAGGACAATCAGATGATCAGGCCCATCCATCACGGATTTATGAAAGGCAAGTCCTGCTTGACTAACCTGATCTCCTTCTATGATAAGGTGACCCACTTAGTGGATGAGCGATAGGCCATAGATGTTGTTTACCAGGACTTCAGTAAAGCCTTTGATGCTGTTTCCCACAGCATTTTTCTGGAGAAACTGGCTGCTCATGGCTCGGATGGGTGTACCCTTCACTGGGTAAAAAACTGACAGGATGGCTGGGCCCAAAGAGTTGTGGCAAATGGAGTTAAATCCAGTTGGCAGCCGGTCACAAGTGGTGTGCTCCAGGGCTCAGTATTGGGGCCAGTTCTGTTTAATGTCTTTATCAATGATCTGGACAAGGAGATTGAGTGCATGCTCAGTTAAGTTTGCAGACGACACCAAGTTGGGCGGGAGTGTTGATCTGCTTGAGGGTAGAAAGACTCTATAGAGGGATCTGGACAAGCTGGATCAATGGGCTGAAGTCAATTGTATGAAGTTCAACAAGGTCAAGTGCAGGGTCCTGCACTTGGGTCACAACAACTCCGTGCAACGCTACAGGCTTGGGGAAGAGTGGCTGGAAAGCTGCCCAGAGGAAAAGGACCTGGGGATGTTAGTCAACAGCCAGCTAAATATGAGCCAGCAGTGTGCCCAGGTGGCCAAGAAGGCCAATAGCATCCTGGCCTGTGTCAGAAATAGTATGGCCAGCAGGAGTAGGGAGGTGATCGTCCCCCTGTACTCAGCACTGGTGAGGCTGCACCTCAAATACCGTGTTCGGTTTTGGGCCCTGTCATGAAATACTGATTTAGGATCCTGCCGACTATGCCAATTTGTCACGAGTGAGTGGTTTTGAGGCCGCTTAAAGAATCACTGGCAAAGTATCAGCAAAAGGTGATTTTAATAGAAATTTGTAAAAGCGCGACTTAACAGAATTTGATGGCAAGGTTCACTCTATTACTCATTACATGGATTAAGAATACACAGGGAAAATTGTGTCATAATTATGTTGGAATGAACAAGAACAAAAGGGGTAAGGAAGACCCTGTCGTTGAGTCACGAGGTACAGAGTAGACCCCTTGCTTTCTAAACTCGTTCTCAGAGGGGGAGTCTAGGTGCAGCTGGATCTACCCCTAGTCTCAGACCTGGTCAATGGTTTATGTCTACGGGGTTATATATGTTTAGCAGCCACTTAAAGTTCATTCACAGTTTTAAGGTAGATCATAAGATTTTGAAGACACTTAATCATTGACTAATTTAACAGTTACAAAGCAAGTTAATCAAGTTTACTATAATTACTAAATTACATATTATGCTTATTGTTAGTTATCTAAATCAATACACACACACACACAATATAAATTTATTCACACACAAGGGCCCATAGCTAGATAAATTCATGAAAGTCAAAGGCTTATAGCTAGATAAAGATACCGGTTAAAAATTCCCCTCAAGTCTGTGAAATACTCATGTTAAATGTCTTGGCATTTCTCAATGGGCAAAGGGTTGAGCCCCTCTTTATAGGTTTGCAAGATGATTGGCTTTAGTTATAAGTAAATTTCCATCTTGGCCACTATCCAAGGTAGTAATTATGCTATTGTTCCGATGTAACCATGGTATCATTCCACTTGAGTTATGATCCAGGTAGGGAATGCTTCAGGGCTGTCCAAGCCGACGAATTCTTCCCTGATTTTGTACCCTGCGTTGATGTAGCCAGTGTTCCTGGTACAATCAATGTCGCTCCCCACCTTAGCCATGCAAGAGTGCCCGGTACGGTCAAGGGATGCTCAACCGCCCAAATCGTTACACAATGGCTAAGGCCTAACAGGAGTTCCTGAGATGGTAGAGTGGCCCAGGACAAGGGGGGAAATGCACTGCCACAGGCCCTTCACTACAAGAAAGACATTGAGGTGCTGGAGCATGTCCAGAGAAGGGCAATGAAGCTGGCAAAGGGTTTAGAGCACAAGTTTTATGAGGAGTGGCTGAGGGGACTGAGATTGTTTAGCCTGGAGAAAAGGAGGCTCAGGGGAGACCTTATCGCTCTCTACAACCTGAAAACAGATTGTAACGAGGTGGGTATCAGTCTCTTCTACCAAGTAACAAGTGATAGGACAAGGAGGAGGTTTAGATTAGATGTTAGGAAAAATTTCTTCACCGAAAGGGTTGTCAAGCACTGGACCAGGCTGCCCAGGGAAGTGGTTGAGTCACCACCCCTGGAGGTATTTAAAAGATGTGTAGATGTGGTGCTTAGGGGAATGGTTTAGTGGTGAATTTGGCAGTGCTACATTAACGGTTGGATTCAATGATCTTAAAGATCTTTTCCCACCTAAACGATTCTATGATTCTATCTTTATATGATGAAAAATTATTCCATTGAAAAAACAGGGTGAGGTAAAAACTGGAAAGTGATGGGGCTGGGTGAAGAGTGGAGATCTGGTCAAGCTGCCAGTTTTGGAGTTGCATAATGAACAAGAGTATGTTAATCATTTGTGGGCCACCCACACTCCTCTGCAGTTCCTCATACAATTTTTGCCAGCCCTTTCAAGTGTGGAGGTTTTTCTGTGTCTCTGAGTAGGAAGGCACAGATAAGTACTGGAGTGTAAAGTTCCTCCTTGAGGCTGCAGGTTTTAAGCTTATAATCAGGTCATCGCTCATGTGCTGCAGGAAATTTTTTCTAATGTTCTTAAAACAGTCTATTTCCTGCCCTGTTTTTTTTATTTCATTAAGAGACTCACTACTGCTGAGAAGCATCTGTTTGCTTTTGGATTTCTAATGGCTGATTGGGAAGTTATGGGACAAAGCAGAAGACACCATTACATGGTATTGATCATCTTATATGAAGAGCAGCTGGAGCTGCTCAGGACCTTCCAGGAAGCACACATGGGGAAAAATGCCTTTCCTTTTGAAAGGTCTAGATCAAATATATTGCTTTCTATACATCATTAGCTTTACATAACACCAGCCTTTGCCTCAGAGGAAGTCTGTATTTTAATACATATTGTAGAATAGTTTCTTGAAGAGATTATTTGCAAACAGTAATAGCAGGAATCATGTTGCTAGCTAAAAAAAAAAGGTGTTAGATAATTAGAAAAATCAATAACACAGTTAGTTTATGTGCTTAGTTTGTGATTAATGCAATAATGGAAACACAAGAGAAGTCATTATATAATGAGATATCATGTTTACCCAAAGATAAAACATCCTAGCAGAGTCATGAGTAGTCCTCAGCAAATAGAAAAATAAAGCCCCAAAAAAGACTTTTTTCAGGAAAAGTTTTTGGTAGAAGTAACTGGGGAAGAAAAGGTTAATTGTACAACTAGCTGGTGGACTTAAGGGTAGTTCTATAAAAGTTATTTGTATATCAGTGAGAAGTAAGTCAGTTTCATCCTGTATGAAAGCAATGCATAATGTACGATGTCCCATTCCATCAGCTGAGTTGAATAGACTCTTTCTGAGGAAACCTTTGTATACATTTTTTCTTCCTTCTTATCAGTTAAAGAAATGCATTTCAACCACGACAGCAATTTGTGGTGCACTTTCAACTTTTTGATTTAAATGGTTTGTAATATGCTAATTTTTCATTCTGGGCCTCTGCCTCAGTGGGTCAGGAGGCTAGTGGTGTCTGCATTGCTGTCTTTCTTAGAGTTTCTTTTCCTTTTGTGGAACAGGTCATTGCCAAGAAGAATTCAAGACCTAAAATGTCTTTCCAAAAGAAGTAACATCATGAAAAAGGGGAATGTGCACAAGTACACTCCTGCGATCCTAAATGCTGCAGAGTGCCGTACTAGCGTGGTATCAGATGGTAAGGAAAGCAGACATTTGGAGGAGTTATGCAGGGTGTATCCAGAAACAAGGGTAGAAAGCAGTGCAAAGGCCCACAGACATGTGGTTTTGAATGAGGGCAATCAGCAGGAGGCATTACTGAAAGAGCTGTTACAAGCTGACTGCAGAGAGCAGCTAATGATCTTCAGGCTCATGGCATAAAGGATTCGACAAATCTCACAGCCATGGACAGGTTGTTGTGTTGGATGAGCTCTTATACACAGGAGTCTGTGTTTTCTTCCTCGGAACTCTGAGCTGCAAATGATGGCTGTTAGGATTGTTTTTATTTACACTGTGGTTGTCTAAAATAAGCCTGTTGTTTATCATAGCTTTCTCCAACTATGTGGATTTTAAAATCTAGCATCAGGGAAAGCATATGGACAAAAAGAAAGGGTGCCCTGGGGAACCCCTGCACAGTAAAGCAGAATTTTTCTATCCTTTTTAATGGAAAAAAAAAAAATTGACCTTCCTTCTGCATGGTCAGAAGAATCTTTGCCTGCAGATAAAAGACAAATTTCAGTTGAAAATGAGAGGTCAAAAAAGACTTCAATATGGGCAGGTATCGCATGGTTGTACAAGGTACTAACAAATTCTGCCAGAAAACAAATGCTATTGAAGAGTACTAACTTTGACTAAGAGATCTAGAAATCATGCTGTCTCGGAAAGGTTTATCCAAAACAGTTTCTCTGGAAGGTTGATTGGGTATTCATGTACATTTCAGATTAATGCAGTGTTAGCTGTTGGTTTCAAGAAAGGCCTGAAGTAATGTGTATATTCATCAAGTCAAAAATGGAGGAGGTAATATAGATAGTGGAATTTATTGTGAAAATGAAGAATGATACAGAAGAATTAGAAAAATTGAATAATGAGTTTCAGTAGAGGCTAAAATGCTAATGGCACCAGAATAACACCATGAAGAATTAGAACAGAGAGGGCAAAAAAGAGTCAAATGCGTATGACAGGTCACAAACTAACCATGAATATATAGAAATTCATTACTATAATGGGTTTCTGTAAAATGACATTTTAAGCCAGGAATATGTTAATTCCCAATTACAAAACAATCATAACACCAATTATGAATTATAGGTTACATAGTACTGAAAAGAAATTGTTGAAATAATGGGAATAACAAGGTCTGTAGCAATAATAGAATTGCTGGATAGTTTTGTAACTGGATTTACAACTTTAGGGAGATTGGAGAGGAATAAAATTTAAAATAACATACAAATTTGAAAAATAGTCTGTTTTAAGAGGTTTTTTTGAAAGGATAGTAGGGACAAGATGAGAAGAACAGAGGACAAAACTGAGATTAAGGAAAATATCACGGATTGTTTGCGAATTTAAATTTGATCTGGCAAGTTCTTTAGACTTTTTTTAGTCCATTAAACATTTTTTCGCTAAAGAAAAATTGGGGCCTAAAATTTGAACACATACAACGGCAAAAATTCACACTAACTAGCTGTTTGATTCAATCCAATGACAAAAAAATATTTTCCCTGCCTACACTATATAACTAGAAAACATTTTTGTAAACTCATAGAATCATATAGCAATTTACCTGGACGCTGTATTGTAATGGATTACTACAAATAAAACTCAGATTCTCCATTGATTGAGTCAAGTTGTATTTCTTTTTATGTTGTATGTGTAGCAGGCTGAAGTTTATAAATCATACAATGATATGTATTAAATATGTGTAATATTATGATATTAGGTATAAAACATAAATAAGATATAATATATGAAATAAATGTATTAGATCTGTGTGTATCTATTTATATATTATATAAATATATGTGTATCTATACAAGAATCAACATTAAATAATCTATTAAATGGCTGCCAGGATCAAGTTTTTACTGTGTGTGCTGCCAATCCCTGCCAATACATGCAATCTCACCTCCAAATCTGAACAGGCAAGGCAGACAAAATCTCAGTGGAAACTGTTACACAAAGAGATGATGACTTATATTTGATATGCAATAAACTTAATGGTAGATCTTCCTAGCTCAATGAGTGTTTTATCCAGTAACCCACACTGCTTCTCTTGTAACTGATCCAAATCATATTTCATACAGTAGGTATACAGTCTTACCTCAAAAGCTAAAATCCACTTAAAAAGTGATGGTCTAGCTGTTGCAAAATATTAAACCAAGATTTGTTTAATCTCTTGATTCATTATCCTAATTCCAGTCCTCGTACAGGTGACCTCAACAAAGCCACAGATCTATATAGTTCAATATTTTTAGTTTAAACTGCATTTATTTCACAAACCTGTCACACTTTTGGTCACAAAACTTTGCTCACCATGAGCAAGGGAGTAATTGCTTTAATGACTAAATTATCATTTATCTTGGAGCAACTTTAGTGGTCCTTAAAATTTATTTTGCTATCTAAAATAAATTAAATTCTTCGTTACATACTGGACATAATTTATTGCTTAGCTTAATAAATAAACATAATTTCTGTTCATTTTGTATTCCAGTAGCAGTTCACTTTGGAAAAGTGTGGTTAGATAGCCTGCATATAGTATATTAACACATTCATTTTGATGGAATCAGCTTAAGCATTGTGGATTCCTATAATGAGAAAAGAGAATGTAAGCTTCCTCTGAAAGAATAATCCAGAGTTCATTTATTGAGATTACTGAGAGTGGTGTTAAAAGTTGAAAATACTTCCACTTAATTAAAAAATACCATCTTTTTTTTCCTTTCACTTGTTTCAGTGCCTAAGAATAGGTTCACTGATGCCTGTTTTTCCCACTGGCCAGGCTGCCTGTTGCCTGGATCCTGTTGCCTCTTCTTGTGACTGAAAAAAATTAACATGGAGTTTTTGTCTTTTTGATCCATTTGGGTCAGAAAGGCATATCTACATAGAGTGTTCTGTTCCCAGATTAAAGAAAAGACAAATCAGCTGAAGGATTACTTAATACACAATCCACTTTTTCTCTTTTAAACTTGTTGGACAGCAATTGTCACTTTGAAGTCTGGTAGAATTTGAGACAAAATAGTGGTGCCTCCGTAATAAGAATAGTCAGAGCACACCTGGAGTAAAAGGGTGCTTAATCATTATTTAATGAGTATTTCCACAAACCTGAGCTCTGCTGCCTTGATATTTTTTGGGTTCATTCCCTAAGCGGTCTCTCCAGTCTCACTTTTTTTCTTTAAAAAAAAAAAATCTTGATTTTTTTTATTTGTGAAGATCTAAAAGAGATATAAAGCTTCACTGAGGCAGAAATACTGAAGCTCCAAATTCTGAAGCAACCCATGTGTCTCATTCAGTGATAATCCAGGTTAAAACAGCCAAACATAGCCATTTAGTAATGGATAAAGAGAAAAGGGAGGAATCCTTATATTGCAAGAGCTACACAATATGTTGCAATGAATGTGTTTAGTGAGTTTTAGTTTTCTGGTAAGGACTTAGTTTTCAGTAATTGTGGAAAAGCTGCACCAAGGAATTCAGGAGTATGAGGTGGCAAAATCTGCAAGTGTTAGTTGATCTTAATCTTTCCAATAAGAGCTGCAGAGGGAAGTGAGAAGACCCGAGGCATACTTATCAGCACAGTAGTGGGACTCTAATTTTTCATGTCCCTCTTCCTTTAACAAGGTGTACTACATGTTCTTTTTCTGCCTGTAAATTCTGTGTTTCTGAAATGAAAAGAACTGTCTATGCTGTCTGGGATTCCTGGAGCTTTAGCAGCTTGCCCGTGGTAGTACCAGCAGTTATGAACATGTCCTGATGGACTTCAAGATATGCAGTAGATCTAACACTATATGCAAATCCCAAGTGGAAATATGGCCATCCTGTTCCTAACAGATGAATCCAGCATGTGGAAAACATTGTGTGGAATCTGTAATCTTGGATCAGATCAACTGCAACTCCACTTACTCATTCAGGTTGTACGAGGCTTTTGGATCAATGTGTTCATAGACTCTGTGTGTCCTGGGGAGGTAAGCTGCAGCGAAAGTTGTGGTCTAACACAGCAGCAGCACACTAGTTTTCTTCTACAGCAACTTAAGTAAACATTTGCATTGAAAACAGTATACGATTCACACAATCCTGTAGGCTGTACAACCTCATTCAAAGCCAGAGATTTGTAATGCAGACTTTCTACTAGGATTTTAATTTAGTGGGCTATCACTGGTTTGGCCATTAAACAGTAGACTGGAAAAGGTAATGAGCACCACTATTCAAATACTTGTCGATTCAAATGCATCTGAAAGATTACATACTTAGATCTGATGTTATTGTCTTGTGGTTTATACCATTGTTTACTTTATAAAGTTTCAATGCCGAGACTTGACCATGAAACACAGTTCTGCATGCTTTAATCAAAACAGCCTCCCAAACAAACATTGTCTCCCTTCTTCCACTTCCATTACCTCTGTATCTCATACTGAGAAGAGATCAGGAAAAGGTAAAGTGACTGCAGAACTTGTGTGAATTTATAGTTCTGAACTCTTGAGAGGCAGTTGCAGAATTCCTGTTTCTCACAAGCTTCCCTTCTCTATGCAAAGCCCAGTCTTTCCCATAAATGTAATTTTATACACTAAAAGCTCTCAGATGTTCACAGACTTAGGATGAGACAACTACACATAATTCCTAAAGAGCCCGACACTCCATATCTATATATCTAAATAATTTTATCATTTACTTAATAACAGAACAAATTAGTCATATCTCAGATTTTGGTGCACATTATGCTGAGACATGCCCATACTAATATGCTTTCTGATAAAGCAAGCGCTTACTCTGTCAGAGCACAAATCTTATTTTGTCTCTAGTAAAGATCTGCAGTAGGACTGCTTACTTGAGGAGATTTGGAGATTTATTCACAGATTTCATTAAATATATGGAGGGACCCCAGCATTCAAGGTTGGAAAATTAGGATACAAGAGAAGCAATATGTACAAAGCAAAAGACGAGAAGCAAGCATTGCCATGGACGTATCACACAGATCCATACATATGAAAACTACAGATCTGTGCTACTTCTAAGCATGCAGTTATTCTAGAATCATGACTTCATCCATTTGTTTAATGTGGTCGGCTGTTTCCTAATGGCACTTTCAGCTTGACACTGACCGGCAAGACAGTGGTGTGATCAGTGACACAGAGGGCTCATGTTGCACTGGGTGTGACAAGCACTTTGCTTTGATTATAACTGGTAACTCTGTTAATGTGAAAGAAATAATTACACTTCACTTTCATTTCTGGTCCTTCATCTATCACTCTAAATCTAGTGTCGGATAAAAATATAGATTTCCTTGTCTCAACTTTTGATCAGATATTGGAACAGGTAGAGATATTAACGGCCCAAAAGGTGACAAATGCCCTCAGGTTTTATTAAGAGAGGGAAGAAGAGGAGTTTGTGAGTGCTCCCTGCATACTAGGTGTTTGTAAGTATTTATTGAATATTTTAATAAATAATCTTCCAATGCTAGATTCATTCTGACAAATATTTTAAATTGTGTTCTCAAAAATGTTCTTTTATTCACTGCTACTGTTTCACCTATTACAGATACTATAATTACAAACATCTTAAATTTTTGCATCGTTATGTTTGCTTCAAAAAATAACTAAGCATAAATAAGGATTGTGAAGAAAATGAACAAGATTTTTGATAATGAGATGCCACTCCTGGTTTACAATGGCAGATGAAATATAAGATATGAATGAAGATAATACTGAGCTATAATGCCACTACAAACAATTGCCAGGTAGTATAGATGTTAAACGAGGAATGTCTCCAGCTTGCCAGAGGAAATTAAAAAAAAAATGTTACACATTACTACCGAGTATTAAGAACATTGACAAAAGTATCCGTTAATAACAGTAAAAATACACAAGTCACGAGGTTATCTTATGTTAAATCCCAGCACCAGTTTCTAGATGTGCAGTGGTAATGAATATTTTAGGTTCAGCACTACTTTAATACAATTCAGTGTCTCTTCTTAATATGGGGAAGATAAAATAGCAAATGACAACATTCCCAAAAGCAATGGTGGTTTGCTCTCCCTAACCTCACAACATGTTAAGTTCTCTTGTGTTCTCCTGACCAAAACAGAGGGTATCATCTAGTTCATTCTCCTTCCACCAGGAAAGAGCAATGGCAATGTTTTGGAGAGCTGTCTGGCCTGCACATAACATTTCCAGGGATGAGGCTGCACAGCTTTGCCTGGCAGGTTGTGAAATCTCCTGTGCAATCTTCCCCTAACATAATGAAGTTTTATTTGTACACGCACTCCAACCTCATCTGGTGCAATTTAAGCCTATTGCCTTTTGCTGCACACCCTGCAGTCATAGGGAACAGGTGATTCTTCCTGTTTTTGAGGCAGCTCACCTTCTGAGCTGAGGACTGTAATCACACCTTCCCTCAGTCTTCTCTGGTATGAGATTAGACAAGGGTTACTTTTTCAGCCTTTTGCCATAAGCCTTGTTATTATGGTACCAAGTCATCTTCTTTGTTCTCTTCTGTCATGTCTCCATTTGTCCATGCCTCTCAAGCATCAGATATGAAAAGGCTAGGAAAGAAAATCTTCTATGTGAAAACATCTACTCATTTTAATAAAATAACTAGTTAAGTCATCTATTCTGATGATACAGTTCTACTGCCTGAGAATGTTTTAATTTCTTTAGAAACTATGATGTTTCTCACCCCCGTCAAATCCAACTCTAACTTCTTTCAATCAGGATGGAAAACTGTTTGTAGCAAAGGTGTAGTTGAGTGCTATAGAAGAAAATTAAGCATTTTAAAAAAATCCATGTGAAGTATTATTTTCTTCTGAAAAATACATTTGTTGCATAGTAAGTAATAAATTATCTACTCATTGGAAAAACTGAACTGAACTGAAAATGGTGAAGAATCTTTTATTTCCAGTAATAAGTGTATTTCTTTCACAGTATCTATAAACATTCACTTCAATTTACCCTGGAGATTATTAGTGGATTATTAGTGCAGGACAGAGATCAAAAGACTGAAAAGTCCAACACAAATGAACACCAAAAAAGATTGCACCTTTAACCAAAGCTTAATGCTAAGCTTGCAGAAGTGAGCAAAAAAATAATGAGCATTAAGAATACAATCTTTGATTATAAAATTTAGTATTTTTGCATTTCCAGACAAGCTGAAAGCATACTGTCTGTTCTTACAGATCAGAAATTTAAGATCTGCAGGTAAAGAATGTATTTTAAATGATGAAATAAAACTTACAAAAAGTGATTTTTATTACCTCCATGCATCTCTGATTTTGTCTTCTGACTTCAATTTGGTGCAATTCATATGCATGTTAAATACCTGTATGTAATTACAGCATGTAAAACACCTATCAGTACATGAGTTCAGTAATTTCTTTCTATTTAAAAACACTGCTGAGTAAATCATTACTCAGAAATGAGAAACAAACAAGTGAATTAGGTATGTAGTGTTATGAATATGAAGGATATTGTATCAAAAATCTCATTGAGCATCAGCTTTTTATGGAGGGTCAAAAGGATAATGTCATGTAAAAGTTTTTACAGTAGAATAAATTCTGAATTTTCTAACAAATGGAATTTTCCAAAACGCATGATAGAAGCTGCCATAGGTATAGCTGAATGCACTAATGTGTCTTCCACTGTGTTATTTGAGATAATCTTTAATTATCAGCATGTTTTACAGAGACCTGAATGCACTCTGATAAGTGGTGAGGAAAAGCAGTCATTGCTTTTGTCCTATCATGGTAAGAGAAACAAACAAACAAAACCCCTAATGAAGACAACAATTAGATACACTGCTTTTAGATGTTTTCTTAAACATGAAAAAGAATGTGTTTTGGTTTTTTTTTTTTTCTTTATTTAATGGTGTCAGAGTGAGGGGATGAGGGCTTTGCATGTCTGTTAAAACAGCTAGTCACTGTGTAGTTGTAGAGAGATAATTTCATGAGCTAATTCCTAAATAACCCTTTGAAAAATATATATTTTGATATAAAGAGCAAAGATAATATGGCAATCCCTTGTCAGTTGTACTGTGCCCTTTTTATTAAGAAGAAGGATTCAGGTCTAAGGCTGAAGCTCATAGTTACTTCCTTGATCCTTAGCTAGAACTATAACAAAACCACTGAGACTTGCCAATGTCATAGTCTTAGCCACCAGAGAAATTCTAGGGAAGATTTAACTAAGAGGTTGGTTACCTTTACATGGTTTGGACATGAGCCAAATAGTCAACAATTACTGATTATTACTGAATGTTGAAGTGCTATGGACTGCACTAATGTAATCCAAATGTGGTGGACTGTGCCACTGTTATTCAAAGTATGTTATTCAAATAAAAAGTTTATTATTTTTAATAAAATGTATGCCTACAGTTCAGAAAAGTCGATCTGACATTTATTTAAAGTCATTTTGCTACAAACACTGAAGTAAAATGACTATATTGTGCTATTACTTTATTTACCCTACAAGAAAACTTTGTCCTTTTAAGCGAATTATTTTTATATTCCTCATATTTATTCTTTAAATATAGGAAATATGTCTGCCGTACATTTACTGTAAACCTGCATCAACTTTAAGTGTTCATTATAGACTGCAAATACTTTCTCATATTTCTAATTTACTTCTGTGTTTTGTATAAATTCCTCTACCTAGTAGAAAGCTGAACAAATAAACCTTGCAAATGTGAAATTTCTGTTAGTAAGAATCTGGCAAACCAATAGTCAGATTAGTATTCTTGTTTCCTATTCTGCTTTGGAGGCTCCTATTTGAATGTCAACACCAAAACTTTGATGATTATATTCTTTTTCAAGCACCCAACAAGTTAAGATCAATGCTATACCTTGCAAAAAAACCAATAAGGTTTTTTCTCATCTTGTTTTGTGACTGGATATTACTTGACATTGTCTTATCAATGTCACCTTTATAGTTTTGTCCAATGTAGGGTAACTTGAGGTTCAGTGTTCTTTGTGTGTTTAATCTCTGAATAGAAAAAAAGATAGTAATTCACATCCTCAGCAGACATGTTGCACACAATGCCATTTTTTATGAAATCTTCCATCAAAATCTTGATTAGTCCATGCGTTTCAGATGTCTTTCTTATACATCTTATACATCTTTCTCATTACTCCTGAAACTAAATTTTTTTCCCATTGTTATCATCATGTAATTCATTGTCTTGCAAGAGTAGGACCACTACCTTTGAGTAATGGCCTAGATACTTTACAGATAACTACACTCTGCCTACCAAAATTATTCCCTTGAATATTTAACTGTGTGCAGTAGGTCTTCTCACTGTTAACCTGGGCATTGTGCTGATGCTTGCAAAACAGTTATTCTATTTCATTCCAAGAGAGGTTTACCAGTATTCTATTAATTGACACTTTCCTTGTACGGGTATCTGTACATATTTTTTCAACGACACGCAGTCAGACATACATAGTAAATACAAATGTTCATCAAAGAGAACATCAGAACTGCAGCAGATAGAAATACTGGCACATTTAAGATAATGGAGAAAATAACAAAACACACACACTGGTCTCACCACGTAGGATTGAGAGAAATTTGTATCACATTTTATTCAGACCAGCTAATTTCATGTCTAAGCCTAAACGGAAAGTAACTTTATACCTTACAAAGCTCAGTTCACTGAGAAAAAAAGTGAATACAACAGCAAAGAATACTCCTAGGTTTGTCTTTGTCTTGGTCCTTAAGTTTCATATCTCACCTCTCAGGAAAAGAAGAGAGGCAGAAGTACTGTGCTTGTTGCTGAGTATTTGACAACTTGACAAATGAAAAATAAAAGGACCTACTTACCAGCTCTGAGAGATGACTATAGTATATTGCTCTGTCATTTGACAGATGACCTGACCATTGCCATGGGAACCAGCAGGAAGCAAAGTGCCACATGATAGAAAGCTGCTACAGAGTGGTAAAGGCTAATAACATGAAATAAATGAAGGGGTTAAAAGGTTAGGAAAATTCTGGTAGTTCCCGGGTGTAGTCCGACTATGAAAATATGTTTCAGTCTTCAACAAGCTGTGGTAGAAAAAGCGTGGAGGTTAAAGGATGAAAAATAATATTTAGAGCTCTCCACCCTTAAAACTTCCAGGTTTATCCTTTGTGCATTTGCTTAGCATTTAGCAGTAGAATGGAGACTTAAGAATTGACATGAAATGCTTTAAAAATGCAATAGAAACAGTAGAGTAAAATCAATAGCGGTGTGAAGAATGACTTGAGCAGCTTGTGTTTTCACAGTGGTAATCAAAAAGTAATTTTATATCCAATAATTTGTATTGATTGTTTGTGAAACTCTAATGCATTATACTATACACCTCGTTGTCTGGTTATAAATATGTGTACTATTTTGTTGGGTTTTTTCTTTTCTTATCGAGTTTCATTTTCTCCAAGACAATTTTTATTTTGTGTCTTTAATACATAGGAGCAAAGTAGCAGGCTATGAATATTATTTGAGCTAACAGTTGCAGCTTGCTATCTGCTCTCAAGTCGTGTCTGGAAGAGAACAAAGGGGCGCATGGCATAACAAAGCCCTTGAACTAGCACCGTTTACAGGTGATTCACCCAGCAGTTGTCAAGTGTTTTCTTCTTTCAGCTGCCCATCAATTGCTCAAAGAATTGGTTTACACAGAATTGTATTTGCTTTTGAATGCAAAAATGTCCCATTATGATACGATATCAGAAAAATGCAGGGCATAAATAAATTCTGTTAAATACATAAAAAAACATTGTAAAGACACTGCAAAAAGAGCAGACCTCTTTTTATCAATCCCTTCATTTTAAGTCAGTTCCTGAGTCTCATGAACCCAAAAGATGTGACAGACAGAGGGTAAGTGGGTAGGTGTTGACTGTTTAAATACATCATACAAGAACATGAATGTTTCAGGCAGACCTCCCATTTTATTTTTTTTAAAAAAACTACTGGAAGTAAATGGCAATATCATGAATTACTCTGTCATATTTACTGGTTTTCTTTCAAAATATATTTTGACTGAATATTCCCAGAATTTAGATGTATTTTATCAGCACATTTTATTAATATATTCTCCAAGATAACTTATAGTACTAAACCATCACAGATTCTGTTATTAAATTTCTTTTTTGATTTTTGCTGCTTCTGATATTTATGGAGGCCTCAGAGAATGTAATTCATCCCACAGTCTTCAGAAACTTAATGTGAAAAAATCACGTTACATTGAAAGCCATTTTTTGTACAGTGACTACTGAAACAGATACACTGCATTAAAAAAATTTCTTACTTCATCTGCTATTCACTGAGTGGTTTATACTGAAAAGGATAACCAGTTACAAAATGTAACTTTTAGCCATGTTAACAGGGTGTCTTTCTAAGGCATTTATTTTAAACCCAGTCTAGTGAAATATGTAGCCTGCTGGCTGTGCTAAGGTGTAACAGAGTTTACAGATAGGGCTTCCGTGGTAGCTTGCATGGACAGCAAAAAAGAGCATTGCAGTGCTCTGCCCATAGCTAGCAGAAACTTGGAGTGTCTCTTTGGTGAAAAATCTGATTTTTCTACATTTGTTTTTGCCTCTTATCAATGTGAGTTGAAATTATTATTTTTTCACAGGACAACTTGGTGGTGTCTAAACAAATTTATTTTCGGCTCAGGGAGATGTTTATCTCTGTTATGCTTCTGTGCATTATTGGAATTGTAGTTTGTATACAGAATCTGTAATTTCTGTCAGGCCACATTCACTTCCCCTTACAGCTGAAATACATCTGCCAGGAGACAACATAGTCGTAGGAATCTTATGCTATGCTCCAGGTTATTTTTTCCCACGGAGAGGTCTTTCTAGAGAGCCCTAATCGCAAAGGAGAGCATGATTCTGAATTTGTTGCACCACAAACCTCATTAGGCTCATTAACAGTTAAGCAGATATTAGGTCAAAATAATACACGGTTGAAGATTTCAGATTTATTCAGAAAGCTAAAACACTTTGATTCAATTGGTGCACATGAAAAGTGAAATATTTTGGTATGATTCTCCTGGCAGAATGGGGGAAGGAAAGAAGTTTTTTTGTATGTGTGGACATTTCATTACCTTATCTTCATATTTTAAGACTCAAAATTGCTATTTTCTGGTTTGTGTCTCTTATTCAGAAACAAAGATTGTGGACTTTGGCACAGTAAGCTGAAGGTCAAGCATACAAGTCATGTTGATATGTACATATTCAACCTATACATTTATTGTTACTTAACAATTCTGAATATGGTATATGAAGTAGAGAGAATTCTTTCCATCCCTTTTTATTATATTGGATTTGCTGTTTTAAGAAAAGCAAAAAAAACCCCAATATAAACATGGGTTTTTTTCATTAAATATGTCACTGCCATACTTCCATAGTACTCAGCTACTTAGTACAGTGCAATTTTATTTTTATTTTTAATTAAAGTAATCATAAATTTTGTCTTTGGTTTATATCTCATATATGGTTATCTTGTACTCTTAAACTGTTTATAAATAATACTTGTAGATGATTATTTGTAACTAATCAGAAATATTCACAAAATTGTTGGACTGACATCAAAAAGAGAGTAGGAAGGAATCTAACATATCTTGCTTCTGGTCAGATGGAAAATTACACTAAGATAACAGTCTTGCTGCTGTTATTTCCTTCCAGCAAATTTCAGAATTATTTTTGTTCCTCTTGGAATCAGAAGATTCAGATGAAGGCTGAAAATAGAAATTATTCTGTATGTTCATTAACAGTCTGAGTTAGCTGAGTTTGAGCTAATCCCAACTTTGTTTTCTGGCAGTAGTTGGTTCATGTTTCATCTGTGCTGTTTTATCTCTATGGTGAAAAAAGCAGCAACTTTTCAATTCAAAGTACAGTGCTGGAGAGAAGATGGGTACCTCAAGTGCTACCGATTTTCACCACTCGGACACTGCTGCATTTATCATTCAATTTTTTTATCATTTATTTTTCTTTTTTCCAGGTATGCTTAACGTGTTCAAAATTTAAAGACTTTTCAAAATATGCTTGCATGTATTTTAGAAGATTCAGGTTAATATGATCTCATGGTTTAACCGCAGCCAGAAACTGAGCCCCACACATCCGCTCGCTCACTCCCCCGATGGTGGGATGGTGGAGAGAATTGGAAGAGTAAAAGCGAGAAAACTCGTGGGTTAAGATAAAAACAGTTTAACAGGGAAAGAAAAAGCCACACACGCAAGCAAAGTAAAACAAGGAATTCATTCACTCCTTCCCATTGGCAGGCAGGGTGTCCGCCATCCCCAGGAAAACCTCCGTCACACGTAACGGTGGCTTGGGAAGACAAACGCCATCACTCCGAACATCCTCCCTTCCTTCTTCTTCCCCCAGCTTTATAGGCTGAGCATGACGTCATATGGTATGGAATATCCCTTTGGTCAGTTGGGGTCAGCTGTCCCAGCTGTGTCCCCTCCCAACTTCTTGTGCACCCCCAGCCTGCTCGCTGGTGGGGTGGGGTGGGGTGAGGAGCAGCAAAGGCCTTGACTCTGTGTAAGCACTGCTCAGCAGGGACGAAAACATCCCTGTGTTATCAACACTTTTTTCAGTCCAAATCCAAAACAAAGCCTCATACTACTTACTATGAAGAAAATGAACTCTATCCCAGCCAAAACCAGCACATACGGATATGGTATATGCTGATGAAAATGACTCCTACAAAATCTTGTTCCTTGTTGGAGGAATATGCAGTCATTTTTCAATTTTTATTCCTGTTTTTCATACTGATAGAAACTCCTGTTAAAAAAATCAGTATAGATAAGAACAGTAGTATGACTATGTGCAGTACTAATAAAGCAGTTTCAGGAACATAATGGAATTGCTTTGAGAATAAATTTTTGAAATATTAAAATTGGGTGAAACAATGCATACATTCAGTCCTGCAGAATGAGCTTCATCTGTATCTCATTACATAAATAAATGTATGATATACAATTTTATATCATTCAAAGGTTTTAAGGTCAGAAGAAACGATTATAATTGATTTGTTTGAATTCATATAGTCATACAATTGTCTCTTATACTTTGTGTATCATGGCATTCTTGTATAATTGGGCTGCAGAATAATTTTTAGAAAGTTATGACAGTTTGAGACACTTCAGTGAGTTAAAACTCCATCCATGCCAGCCTTACACCTGTTGTTTGAATAGTTAATTGCCATCTTGCTGTTTTTTAAGCTCCTCATCACATTTTATTATATAAACTATCTTTTAAGCTACCTTTGATATACATAGAAAAATAAAAATGCTGCTTGTGATCACATTTCAAAATCACAAAATAATTTACAAGTATGTGTCAAAACGATCTTTTTCATACCCAGAGAAAAATACCCAGAACCATTTCAGAACAAAACACCTCCACTGACATAAATGACAACTGAAAACTACACAATAAAGCATTGTAAATTCCGAGGTAAGTGCTTGAAAAATCCTAGGTCTGTTACTTCTCGCTACTTAGGTAGCTTTATTTACTGCTAGCCCAGTTGGTCATAAGCAGTACCTGACTTAACATGTTGTCCTTCACACTGCTTCAGGGTGATTTGCAGAGTAAGGTTCAAAAGGCAGAACTGCATGAACAGGAGTATCAGCATCTATCCCCAAACTTTGCTTCTGCTGAGCAGATAAAACTGCTGTAAATGCACCTAAATTTCCATTTAGTACACACAGTCTTTTAAGGCCAGATAACAGTATTTCCTCTGATAAAAAGTTATATAGCTACATGGTAATCTACTGCTATCAAACATAAACTGTTTGATTTGACACAATTTCGGTACCTCGATTTTTTTCTTGGAATAAAAATTCTGGGCAGTATGGGTTTTTCACCTGCTTTATTTTTTTTGGTTTTTTGAGTTATTTACGGACTTAAAAGGTAAATGTTATTTGAGGACTCAAAACTGTATATAAAATACATCTAGGTATAATAAAGAGCAATTGGAATTCAAATGACATCTAAGCTTACTTTTCACTGAAATTTATGATGTTTGGCCTCAGTGATTTCTTCTTACAAACATATCCTTCCTTGACAAGTCAAGCTCTCCCATAAGCAGTGGCATGTCTAGGAGACTCCTCCAGAAGATAATTCAGAACATCTAAGGCTTCTCTTCTTATTGTTCCTGCAAAAGTCATCTCCGCTGACCACAGACTAAGCCTAGTCTCCTGAGGCCACAATTGCCTCAGTTACTCTGTGCCCAAATCACTTTAGAAACTAGAATATATGTTCTTATGAAAATTAAGAACTTATCTTAATAAATTAACATGTGGATCCTGTTTCAAAAATATACATGATATAAACTCTTCAGTGGAAATTATTCCAAAGCTATGAAACAAAAGTATCCTCAACTTCCTTTGTTTGATTTGGCAAACATTGTTCTTACATTACTTAGCTTCAAACATAAGAAAACTACATTACTGTAGTGATATTTCTGCTGTTTTTCTGGAAAATGGAGACAGCCTTATGCTGGCTCCCTCATCCTCCTGCTGAAATGCAACAACACACATAAAGACAAAATAAAAGTGAAATCAAACAAGATACACAGACAGTGAATTTTTATGCTCAGGTCTTGTTTGCCTAATTCTTAACACTTGTTGCTATTTTAAACTTGTGCATGTCAGAGATTCTTACGATAATGAGAGAGCTTTATTATTGTCATTCTACTGGTGGGGAGATTGGATCATGGAGAGAGATTTGACTTCGTTAGAATCTCCCGGTGGTGAAAACTAGGAGGGACATTTTCCCTGCATGGGGGTGGTTTGGCATCTTGTCATATTGACCCTTACCATATTAACAACAATATTAATTCATGTTGCATGAATTAAGCTATTATAAATTCTAGGGCAGAAATGGGTATCCCTGTGTTGGGTTTTACCTTTGCTAGCTCTTAATCAAACTGCAAGATGATATTCCAAAAGATACAATACAATATTGTTCACTCAAGAACTTTAGGCATGCTCAAGTACAATGTTTCAGAAAGATCAATGTTTTTTCACTGCTCAAGTAGAATGTATGTAAAGAATGTCTTTTGCCTGATACTAACATATTCAGGCTTCAGATTATTTTTATGGCAGTTTGAGCTGCCTGTTCCAGTAAAAAATGACACAGGTATCTCAAGTAACGTGTTTAGGAGAGAATAAAACATCCCTGAAGTTAGACTTAAAAGTTCAATCTGTATTTTCACCACTGCTGTGTTAAACTGAACACAAATGTTATTGAAGACTAAGATGATGGAAACCAACACACATTTCACTTTTTATTACCTCTGACCATTCATTACAACATACACATGCTGCGAATTCAGATGGACTATGTGTAATGGTTCACTCAAATACTTCTTTGTAATAGTCTTGTTTATGTTTAAATCTTTGGTCCTATTGCAAAAGGGATCTCTATTAATAAGCCTCCAAACAACACCTGAGGTTGAATAAATTAGTTAAAGAGAAAGGTAACTAGGAAATGTGTGTCTAATCCGTGACTTACAGAAGTCTTCAGATGTGAAATTGTGCCTTGATATTTCACTTACCTCTTTCAAAACAATTGTTATTGGCAATTTTCAATGATTTGTAAGTAGTCAGTTACAATTCATTACTCTTCTTTCTCCTTATGAGTGTGTATACAGTCTTCCCAGAAATGAAATAAGCATATTGATTCCTTCTCTCTTACATTTAAGGAACAAGGTTAGAATAAACTGGTTTGTGCATATGTTACATTGATAATTGTATTTATACCTGAGTTACAGTTAATAAAACATGTGAAGCCTAGCAAACATGACACAACATAAACAATAGCAATGACCTTTAAGATCAAGGCTTGCATCACTCTTTTAGATATTTGCTTTTTTCCTAAGAGGCTTTGATTTCTTCTCTTTTCTGAATATTTCTAGACAAAAAAATAATTTTCTTTTGTAAAACCAAGATTCAGCACAAATAATCAACCTTTACTTTCTTTATTGCTACAATTCTTTGCTACTTTTGTATATTTGTAACACATGTATTACTAATACTAGTTTTCTCATATTGACAAATCCTTTCTTACACGGCATTTTTAATTTTATATACATTAAACATTTAGATTTTTTATGTCTTTATAATGTTCTAATTTCAAAATAACTTTGAAAATAGTAAGAAAGTTGCTGTAAGAAACACAGATAAAACCAAGATCACAAAAAATAGTGTGTCTTTGGAAATAGAAAACATACAGCAAATAGTTTTTAAACCATTTTAGTTTCATATATTTGGTAATAAGCAACACGTTGAATGTTGAAACAATTATCTTTCTGTTTATAATACTGAAATATCCTCCACTTTTTTTATATGAGGGTCAAAAGGACAGTATTTTGAAAAGTTCCTGCTCTTTGAAGTTTACTAGTTGAAAATAATGCAGCTATAAACCACCAATTACAGATCATATAGCTTTGAAAAACCTAAACCCTGCTTTTTATTCCCATTAATTTGGCTTATGCTGTTGTCTGAACAGAATAGAAAATGTGTGTATTTAATAGATCAGAAAAGTAAAGTAAAGAAAAGTGCCAGCACTAGGATTAAATGGTAAATCGTAGAAACATATAATGGTTTGGGTTGAAACGGACCTTTAAAGACCATCTTGTCCA
>NW_009235157.1:0-38985 GCF_000690835.1 Fulmarus glacialis
GGGCTGAGTACCCTGAGGATAACTGGTCTCACTAAGACTGAGGCAAAGAAGGCATTAAGTACCTCAGCCTTATCCTCGTCCTTGATGGCAACATTCCCCCCGCATCCAATAAAGGATGGAGATTCTCCTTGGCTCTCCTTTTGCCATTAATACACTTGTAAAAACATTTTTTATTGTCTCTCACGACAGTGGCCAGCTTGAGTTCTAGCTGGGCTTTTGCCTTTCTAATTTCCACTCTGCACGACCTAACGAGATCCCTCATTAGGGATGTGAATTTTAAAGGAACTCCACTGAAAAAATAAATTCAAATTATGCTACACTTGAATTTTCAAGAGCTTTTCAGAATGACTTTTCAGATACCAGGTTGAGAACAAAGCACTCCGTCATGTGGCATAACACTTCTCACAGTACATCGCTTCCCTGCGTGTTAATCACACTCAGCCTTACCCAAAAAAATCTCTACAGGTTCAACTCAACTTCAGTTAGCTCACAAAGAACAATACTTCCTTGCTTCTCTGTTGCTGTCAATTGCCCTTACTGCCTCCACCTCCCCATATTTGTTTCATGCACTTCTGCTCTGTGTTATACCGTTCTTGGACATAACTGTGCCAGCTTACCTGAGTTTGCCTGGCTACAGTACTCTTGGCAAATCAATGCACTCCAACAGAGAAGCTCCTTGCTGCTCCAGCAAAGCAGTTCTCTTCAAAAAGCTTAGCATTAAATGTTTCCTCCTGTATATTGTCTCAAATGCATCTGCATTTGGAAAGAAATCAAATAGTACCAATTTCAATACTGAAAACTGGCTATTCTTGATCTCATTCATATTATGTACAAACGATTTTGGTCCTCATCAGAAAGACTTTCATTTTCACTCAACGTGATACAAATTTAGAAAGGAAACTAAAATGCTCACTCAAGAACTTGTTAAATGTCAGCCTCTAAAAGTACAGATAGGAATACACCGCCATCCAGGAACTCTGAAACTGTCTAAACACTGCCTAAACATCTTTCTTGCACTTATATCATTCCATGCTATCCCTTTAGGAGCAGAAGAAGGGCTTTAAGGCCTGAAGAACAAAGGAAACCAATCTATTATTTAATCAACTATTCTTCAAAAAGAAAAGAAACAGAAGCAACAATGAAAAAAAAAAGATACTAGTTATATGAAGGCAGCATTTGAAAACGTTTATCAGAACTTCTTAGACATAGCACCAACCCCCGGAATTCTGTCCCACTTCGACAGCAACTCTGGTGTTTGAGGAATTTCAAAGATATTTTGGACTCTGTAGCATTCCTTTGATAGGAGCACAATGAGCTTGTTCATATGAAGATGGGATGATGGAAAGGAAGAAGGAATGGGAATGTGAAAAGGCAAAGTGATGTAGAAATCACAACAAGAAAAAACAGCTCAGGAATTCTGTTTCTCTGCTGTCACAAGGACTTTCCTGAATCTACAGATACCCTTCTTCCTGCCTCTAAATTGCATCTTCAAATGAACCTTCTCCTCCTGAGTCCTCTTGAGTACTCAAAGATCTTCTAATAAAATGCACTTCCTTTCCAGTAATGACTTCAGGTATTTGCAGGCAGTATTTGTAATGCTTAGACACTTGTTCTTGAACAAAGATATGTATTTGTTTTCAAGTGTGTATGGTTAGATTTTTAAATTCCTTTAGTTAGGATTCAGAAGAGGAGAAGAGGAAAGGCAACATGAATTTGAACTCCTCTGTGCAATTAATCCTATACTCAGCTCCAGGCTGCAAAACCCTCCAGGAGTACTAGGTATGTCGGCACTCCTAAGCCACCCGTGGGCAGCCCCCTAAGGTATGGTGTCGGTGCTTCTCCAGAAAGCTTAAGCCTGTGACTCTCCTATGCCAACACACAGGATTGGATAATACATTTCTCCATCTCATGAAGGAGACAAGTGCACCCTTTAGTGTTGAAGTACCTAATCAAAGCAATATACACCAACCAGAGCTGCCTATAAATCTGGCCCTTGGCAACTTGTTTCGCTGTCAAATTGTCTCATAACATGACTTATTCCCAAGCATAAGCATCTCCCAGCTCGTCGCTTCTGTTGATGTTGGAAAAGAGGAGAAAGAAATAATCCAGCATTTTCAGCCTTCTTTAAAACTCTGCTGCCTGCCTCTATGCATCAGAAGTAACTCAAAAAACCTCGAATCAGGTATTATTGAAAAACTCAGTGCCTAATCCTGATGCTGTTGAGGAAGGAAAGCATTTACAAACATCACTTACAAAGCAATTCTTGTAATATTTTGATTACATGCAGAAATTGTCATCCCCTTACACTGATACAGCTATAAACTCACCTAGAAAGCATCACAGTGCGATTTTCTCTTCCATTTGACGCACTGGTGTGGTTCCATCTCGTGGGCTGGCTAGACAACTTAGTTACTCTGACTACATATATGCAAGTTCAAAAATGTTGCTCAAATAGTCAGAAAGGAGCAGCTTTTCCTTATGTATAAATTTGGAACCAGACAAGCATTTTCATTAGCTTTGGCTCTGCTTTTGTTTTTGTATTGCCCTTTCATTACTCCAAGGCTCCAAAGTGTATTCTTAGTAACAGTATCTGCCTCAATATAGAAAAAAAAGTATTTTCCTTTCTCCCTTAAAATCTCTTTCTATTACTGCCTTGCCAGTAAGTGTGCATTCCTAGAAATATGTATTTGTTATTTCATTAGTAGTGATTTTATACCATCATACTGAACAAGATTTGCTGAGGGGCTGTAGGCCACGCTGTGGGTTGTGGTTTTCCTGTGAAAGAGGTCGTATTTCATGTATTTTAACCTGTGAAAAAGGTCACTTGTCATAGCAGCTTTTAAAGTTTGCTAAATGTTCATACAAAGCCAAGTGGCACAAATTTAGATGCCACACAGTTCCAGATACCAGACTCTTGTCATTTGTAAACAACAGGAAACAAGATGAGCGAAAATTGCCGCCCTTGCATATAATTGAGGTGATGACCTACCCTCTTCCACCTGAAACTGACTGGAAAGATGTCACAGCATTGTTACAGACACCTGATCAATGTCAAATGCACAGCGTTGATACTGTTTGACAGCATGTACTGCATATTTATTGCCTCAAGCAGGACAGATGTTAGCAACGCAGGAGATGCTCACTTTGCACTCTTTCAGGAATATACATGCTACTTCTCCAGGAAGCCAGATTTGGCAATTTCATTAGTTTGCACATTGACAAAAAAATTAGCAAAAGTACCAGGAAAGTAAGCCCAGCAATTCTGCAAAGCGGACAGAAAATACAGAACAATCCAATTGCTTTTAAATTAAAAAACATGCTATTAACCCACAAAGCAGCTTGGTTGGAAACTCATAATCACCGAGAGGATTACTTTTCCTTGACAGTACCATTTTGTACCGAAACTCACGAAACAATGCATTTAAAGAACTGACAAAGGAAAAGCAGAGCACAAGGGAGAATCACAATGATGGTGAACACAAATGTAAACTGAATGCAAATGAAGAAGCACAGCTCCTTCTATACTACTCTAAGCAGACCTGGTGAGATGCTTCTCACATGAAATATCCAATTAGTTTGTAACAGTCTAAGTAATACAGAGCCGCTGGCAAGGTAGGAACCAACAGGGTAACTGGATATGGTTCTCCTCACCATAATGTTTTCTAAAGGTACATGAGACAAAAGCAAGGTGCAACCTGCACAGCATGTGAATTCGTCTGGCAACTGCTCCTTGCCACCCTTTCACCCCCAAACAGCCTCTTCTGATGTAAGTGCTGATGTGCTTAGGAAGAAAAGGTATGCAGGTGTGTCATTCAACAAGACGTGTGACAGGTTGCATATAGAGACAATGGAGAGGGGGGAAGTGTGACCGGGTGCGGGACGCACAGCCCCGAAGTAGTCGTATAGTAAGCTGTGAGACCTGACCCTGGCAAGATGCAAATGCTGACACAGATCAGCTTCTCTCCTTTGGGCTGCACAGAAAAAACACTGTAATGGAATTTGTAATTTCCTAACCCAAATTAAACAGTTTCACACGTGATGTCCTCACTTTTTAGTATTATAAAAGAGACGTGTTCAAATGCTTCAAACAGTTCATTTCTGGTTTCTGTGTCTAGCCCTACTCTTGAAAGGATTACAGAGAAAGTCTGAAAGGGGAACACTGCCAAGCACTCATATTTTGAAGTAGAATCTCACAATTGTTCCCCTTCATACTGACAAGAGTACTCATGGCACCGTACAGTTAAAGCCTCTGAAAATTTACCAAAACCATCCCTCTGCCCTCACTCAGCAGTGCTTCTTTTGGAAGAAAGGTAAACTGCCCCGTTTCCTAAATTTAAGGGATATGACCAAGTCTCCCAAGTCCTGTGCAGACACTTTGACTGGAAACCTCTACCCTCACTCAACCAATACCTCTCCTCCTTCCAGTGCAGAAGATGGAATTATGACCTCTGCAGGCAAGATGCCGAAGGCAAAGCTCGCAGCTGTTCCCAGGGCAGTTCCCTGGCTCGCTCCCTCCCAGGACCAGGACCTCACTGTTACCCCTCTAACAGGTCAGCGTTCGCCTCAGCAGCAGGAGACGGCTCACCTGAAGCTCCCCGCTCCAGCAGTGCGCTGCTGACCCTCAAGCTGATTCTGATGTTCCACCATGCAAACATACTAGCTACTCAAATGCAGTTCTGCATGTCTGTTCCAAAGTACATCTTCTGTTAAGGGAGGTGAAAAGTTTGTTGGAGAGGACAAAACGAATTAGAAATGAATTTTTTAAAAATATCCGAGATTTGACATGCGAGAAAGTTAAGGAACAATGGAAGTTAACTTTGCTAAATATTCCCAGATTTTATAAGTTATTTAAATATTGTGAATTATCTATGAGATTTTTAATCCATTTGGCCTAACTTCCATTTTGCCCTTCAGAAACTTAAAAAGGCAAAATCATACTTCTTAAACATCATTTATTTTCAGCTCTTCCATCTATTAAGACAGACATCTTCCAGCATCTAGGGGCAGTCAAACAGATTTTAAAAGCATGTAATATACTCAGGCTTGCAATGAAATGCTTACAAAGACACAATGGAGTTCCATAATTTTAAATATCAATTCCAGCCTGTACAAGGCAGATATTATACACAACTTTATTGTCAGGACTGCCTTAGAAATGTCCATGTCTTAACTGGATTTGATGTTGAAGCTGGCCTTATTTTGTCAGGACACACAGCATAACTATAGTTTCAAGGAAAAAAAAAATATTCAGTCTAAATAGGAAAAGAAAAAACTTTACAAATATAAGAACAGAATAACTAGGTCTACTGCAACTGAAGATCAAGCAAGTGATTTGATACTGTAGGGACAAAAAACCAAAACTAGAGACTGATTAAAATGACCTGTTTCATGTGCATAAAAATGTAACACAGAAAAAGTTGTTTAGGCAACATGACATTCAGCAAGAAAACAAATACCCCAAATATTATGGTACTTTTTAAAATGTTTATTTATAGAATGTTCTTATCAAATTTGCCTATAAAAACCTGCCCTATAGCAATAATTAAGCAAAATGGATTGAAAATACTACATTTTACAAATCAGAAATTAGCTATAGTGGACTTCTAGTCTAGAAGATTTTTTATGAAGATAACAAAGACTTATCACAGGAGAAAACTGAGATCAGAGTGTCTGACTTGGGTTAAAATATGTCAGCCTGCAGCTAGACTTTTCAAAAGCTGCGCAGCCAACCAACATAAATAAGACACTCACAGGCTCATGACTACTCCACGCCTCTTATATCTTCCTGCTCATCTCCCTTCCTCTTAGAATATCTTTCATATAATTTAAACAGCAACATAGTATTGCAGTTTCCAAGCTAACCCACCCACTTAACTTTCAAAGGTGAAAAATACACAACTCAGGACAAAATAATCAAGTACATCTTAAAAAAGAAGTTTAAGAAGTTTGTGCAGGTATGCTTTTTTACACACTAATAAAAGAAAAGGTAGATGAAATATTGGGGGAAAATAGGAAATAAAGCTCCTGCGAGCATTTCTCAGCAGCTCAAGTTCAACGAAGTCAGTATCATTATTTACTCTATGAAGAAAATGGGATTAAAAGTTATACAAATTACTGAAGAACTGCTTAGGGTGGACAGTAAGAACCCATTTCATTGGCGTTTGTATTACATTGTTTTTCTGTGGCTTCCCAGAATTTTGTTTCTTCTGCTTACAACACAAGAATTCCATTTCTATCCATGCCCATCGCAGAGCCTGCTGAGCAGTGTTTCAGTAAACAGCACTGCTTAACACAGGAATAGAAGGCAGAGAGTTTCCTCTATTTTCTGCCCATCCTCCACAGCTGCAGAATTAAAACCCAGTGGTGAGAAAAGAAATTTTAACCAACTACAGTAAGCCTGAAAAAAACAGGAAATTATGTAGAGAAAAGGTGGAGTGCTGCAGTCAGTCTAGGTAGGTGTGGACATCATACTCTATCTCTTCTACAAGCCTGCTATTTAATCACCTATTCTGGTTTTTTACAAGTAGGCTGTAAAAGACTTAAAGCCTTCCTTGAACACTCCATACTGTTCTTTCTGGATACCCCAAGCAAAGTCATTAACCTACCTCTTTTTGGAGTGTCTCCAAAAAATGCATTTCTATGGTGCAGCTACAAAAGTTAGCGGCACTTATAGGTAAGTTCACAACTTCCATTAAAACATTCTGTGTCTGTTTAGATCTTACTTTTAACTTCCTTCTTTTTTGTATTTTGCTTCTCTCTGACTAAAGATCTCCTCATATTCAGAGTGCCTCCAACACAGTATGCACTACCAGAAGACAAGGCATTAAGAAGAGTGCACCTCTTCCATTCCCACTCAAGAAGTGAACAGCAAAGCACAGACTGCTCCCAAGCTACCTCTCAATCTCACCCATTTCTTACACTAGCTTATCTTTCTACCTTAGAGTCAGGAAGAAACAGACATGGGAGAGATGCCAATTTTGAACACATTTGTGAACGGACCACAGAGCTTATGGCCTAAGGAAAAGCAGGGGGATTGGTACTGCCAAGAAGTACTGCAAAAGCATAGCAAATTACTGAAAAAATAGGGGCTTCTTCCATTGCTACACACAAATGAAGACAACAGCTCATTTGCTAAAACACTGCATAGTTCTGAGAATAGCAGGCAAGAAAGTATACAGATGCTTGAGGATTTGCAGTGAATGCCATCAATGTTTTTTCTTCATCTGAAAAGACTGAAGAACCAAGCCTATAAAACCAGTTTGAGGCAAACAGGAAACAATTTTTTTAAGAAAAAAGGTGGCATACACAACTGCATCAAATGAGAAAAACTCACCAGATTCTTTGTGTTTTTCAAATACCCTCAAGGCCTTAAAGTTGAACTCTGCCTGGCAATGAAATGGATCACCAAGTTTAAACTTAAGTATTTCAGCTACTTTTCTGCTGCTTATTTGGACTGACAGTGGTAAAGTTACACATTACGGACAGTTCAGTTTACTCCTGTACAAAACAAGAGTTTCAGTACTAACTATAGGCTGAGGTTGCCCAAGGCTGCAACCAACTGTACACAGTCAACTGGGACCATTTTCTTCTTTAATTCCATGACACAAAGACACATGGACAAAGTCGTAAGACTGTTTTAGTGGGAACAGAGCACATGCAGAGGCTGTAGCCAGTTACAGGGTTTGTAAATTCGAATGTTATAGATTATACTCATAAATTGTGTATATAGCCAGGTGAAACATAAGAATACTGTAAAGAGATCCCTGTAAAGAGATCCTTACTATAAGCTGGGTAATTAAATCATGTAAGATCACAAATGGAGCCGAATAATTAACTACACCCTGCAGTACAATTGCCAGAGGTGAGTGCATACTCCTGGAGTCACACCATCTGGTAAATGGCTTCTAAGTAAAATGTCAAACTACTCACAACTTACAGGACATGGGTTATTCTGCCATCCCTTTCTACGCTGGTAAGAAAACAAAAGTCCTCTCAGCATCTTGAAAATTCTGGACTGCAGCTTCATTTTCTCCTCTAATTAAACGGATTTAATCACAGATAATAGATATGATAGATCAAAAACAGTCTAATGCAAGAACTGCTGTGCATTGCAAGTCCAAAATTTCTGGCTCTTCTCTTCATTTCTTGAGCAATGAAATTTCTGACAGCTTTCTGTAGCAATGTGACAGTGTGGAAGCAAATTATAAATTTCACGCTCATTTTTCTGAGCTGTTCCACACACTTTAATATTATACAGTCATTCTTTCCTCAGCTCCTACAAATATGAGGACTTTTCCCAATATTCTGAAACCTCCTCTTAGGGCAGTTCCTGCTTTCTTATCAGCAGCAGTATTTATTAGATTTTAGTTCTCAGAACAAAATTGGTTTCGTGATGTACCTTGCCAAAAGCAGCAACCTTGCTTATATACAGAAGTTCAGAAAGACCTTGAACCACAACTGTGCTATCTGAGGCTATCCAGGCCTCCAATTACCTCCTCTAAACAGGGATGAAAAACCTTCTCTCTCAATCTCATCCCTAAACATTTGTGCATTCATCCAAGGCCTGCCCTACTTACTTTTTGCAATTGCAAGAGACTTACAAATCTGCTTGATGAGAAGACTAAACTCAGTTCAGGGGTGTACATGCAAGCTTCTCTGTGTTCTGAGAAGGAAAAGGGTGATGTCCTCATCAGAGCAGAAAGTGGTTGAGAGTTAGCTGATGAATGTGTGTGGTGGTGCATTTCCCCCCCGCTCCTCTGGGCTATGATACAATCTCAGGAACTTCTGTTAAGCTTTAGCCACTGTGTACGAGTTGGGCAGTTGAGCGTCCCTTGACCGTACCAGGCACTCTTGCATGGCTAAGGTGGGGAACAACACTGATCGTACCAGGGACACTAGCTACATGATCAAGGTAGGGAACAACAACAAGAGATAATTCGCCATCTCTGACAGTCCTGAAGCATTCCCCACCTGGATCATAGCTCAAGTAGAATGGTACCATTGTTACCGTGAAACAATACCATAATTACTACCCTGGACCACCTCGGAGAGTAGCCAAAATGGAAATTTACTATGATGACTAAAAGCCAATCATCTTGCAAACCTATAAAAAGTGGTCCCAAGCGAGACCCTTTTGAGGTCTCCTGGACCGCAGCGGGCTGCATCCAGAATCTCCCTCTGAGTGGGACGCCTCTCAGAGTCCGCAAACTCTCAAATTTGCAATACTCAGAGGATCACTCAGAGATTTGGGCTGGAACACTCCTCTGGGCTCAACCCTTCACCCGTTGAGAAATGCCAAAACATTTAATGTGAGTATTTCAGGAGACTCGAGGGGAATTTTTAACAGGTATACCTTTATAAATTTAGCTAGCTTTAGGCCTTTATAGACTCATTTAGCTTTGGTACCATATTCATATACATATATATATATACCTATTGATTGATCTAGACCTTTTGAGCATTTATCTGTACAATTACTAACAAGTATAATCTGTAGTTAAGTTGTTTTAGTACTTGTAGTAACTTGACTAACTCCTTGTGTAGCTGTCAAATTGATTAATGTTTAGGCACTGCTGAACACGCTGCTAAACACCCTTAACCCTTTAGTCATAAACCATTGCCCAGGTCTGAGACTAAGGGTAGACCCAGCCGCACCTAGACTCCTCTCTGAGAAGGAGTTTAGAAAGCAAGGGGGTCTACTCTGAACCTCGTGACTCAATGGGAGGTCTTCTTATCCCTTTTGTATTAGACACAAACCGTTGTCCAAGTCTGAGACTAAGACTGGGTCCAGTCGGATCTTCTCTGAATCTCATGACTCAATGGGAGGGTCCCCCTTACCCTTTATCCTTAATCTCTGTACAAATCACTCCAACACAATTCTGATACGATTTTTCCCTGTGTATACTTAATCCATGTAATGAGTAATAGAGTGAACCTTGCCATCGAATTCTGTTAAGTCACATTTCTATGAATTTCTATTAAAATCACCCTTTGCCAATACCTTTGCCAGTGATTCTTTACGCGGCCTTCAAACCACTCATTTGTGACAATGGGCCCTACAGATACAAATTACTCCTCTATTTTGAAAAAAAATGGCACCTAAATGCATCACCCCAAAAGCTGAGGAGAGAGAAGACAAATGAAGGGGGTACATCATGGTATAGAGCTCCACTCTGCCACCTCTGCCTCTCTAGAGTGGGAACATATGACTAGCACCTACCAACTCTCCCTGTTATGCCACTCCACAAATATAACTTCTTTTCAGAGGGAAACAAAGGGCTAAACGGAGGGGGAAGGGGAAGGAGCATCATATTTCCTTAAATACCCATCCAAGTGCAGGTCCTGCCTCCACAGAATCTACAACCTGGATTGAGTGACTGATCTAGCCCCGCTAGAAGAAAAGCTTTGTTTCTCATCTACCCTGCTTTGCTGTTAAAGATGGGGAAAGTATTCACATTGGCAAACTTAGAAAGCAGAATAGCATAACTTATTGAAGTAAACAGAGCAAAACATCTAAGGTCTAGATTTGTTCACACTCCAGAAATGTATAGAAAGTCTGTAAAAACTAGGAGAAAAAAAAAAGAAAACCATGTCCTGTTATTTTAACAAGTAAAAAATAATCATTTAAGATTTCCAGACTTCTATTTACTCTGTAGAATGACAAATATGTATGATGATCTCAGTTTCAAATGCAGTCGGACCCAATTTTGATTTTGAACAAACGGTTGCAGAAAAAAATAGTTTAAAATATTTCCATTGTTATATTCCCCTTTTAAAGCATCTACAAGTTAGGGAAAATTAATTAAAAGGAAATAAAATTAAATTAGTATCGTAACATTTTAGTATTATCTGTCTTTTGTCAAAAGTATTACATTAGCAAGTTTAACAAACCAGCACATTTATCAGTTATTTTTGTCTTGCATTGGCAGACAAAATCCTGTAACAAAATTCTTCAAATACATGTATTAAAGAAGGAACAAAATAAACAAAGTATAGAATTCTCACAAGGAATCTATACATAGCACTGACACTCAAAAAAGAGCTCCCCCAAGAATTCATTAATGGTTAAGAATAAAATCGTAGATGAAATAAAGAGAAGGAAAACCAAGAAAAGAGCAAACCCTTCCCCAGGACAAATTGTAATTAGATAACTGAATCTAATGAAATCTGTGGAATGGATTTACAGAAAAAAATTGGATAACTATCGAGAGACAACACTCGGCAATTAGTTTATTTAACCTAACGATTTTCAAGCATAAATGTTAACTTCAGATTATTTGTAAAAATACACAATAATAAATACCTTATATAGTAATGTGCCTTACTGGATTTCCTAGTGAAGAGGCATAGCAGAAACTCTTTAGGAACACACTCTTACTTCTCACATTCCTCTGCAGAGATACTCAGCACCAATGATGAGACATTTCTGAAGCCCTCAGACCTTTTCTACAGCCTTTCCTACTTCTTTTTTGTTTTTTTGGCTCCTCTGGTTATAGAAAATGATCACAGTTGTTTAGAAAGGTCTGGACTAGACGGCCTAAGGAATTAGTGCTGTTAACAGTGGGAAAGAATGTGTGAGTGTGTGCCTATGAGGATAATTATTAAACAAATTACTGAAGGAAACAGATATTAAACAAACATGGCACTTTTTGGGATCAGTCTTTCTTTGCAAATCAAAATCATAATTAGCAGCACAGATTATCAGGATTGTTAATTTGTGCTCCCTCTACTGGTTAATTCACCATATAACCATAAAAATAGTAATAGTCTGTAAAAAATCCCCAGATTGCTGTGTTGCAATTCAACAGCCCAAAAAATCTGAAACCAAATTATGTTATTAAAGAAAACCCTTATACACAGCCAGTATCTTACACATCAGTTCTAAATGTCGCCTTAGCTCGTTAAAATGTTAGAATGGAAGTAAAAGGATCTTGCAGTTCAAAAAGATGTTTCCTACCATACCAGCTTGTTTTGTGTGCCTAGTTCATAAATTCCACTTCCCTCAGTTTTAGAAATGCAATTAAACATTTCAAATTCTGAATTGTTGTAAGAAGCTGCTGTTAATTGGATTTTTAATTGAAAGCTCCTTTTTTCTCTTCCTCATACAAAACACCATCAGCGACCGAGCTGCAAAGCAGCCTAGATCACAGGACAACTGGGGCTCGAAGGCAGGGTTCGGCAGCCCACCTGATCCACCCCCCTGCTCAGAGTGGGGCTAACTCCATGCTTCAGTCAGGATGCTCAGGGACTTGTCCCGTTGACTCCTGAGTATCTCCAAGGCTGGCAACTCTGCAACCTCTCCAGGTAACTTATTCCCGTACTTAATCACCCCATGGTGAAAAACTTTTCATGGCATATGCAAAATCTTTGTTAGATCCAAATCAAGCATAATTCAAAGTCTGAATACAAGCAAACGGCAAATTTGTTACAAAACTCAGGAAAAAACAGTTTACCAAAAATCATGTGATTTGATTACAATTACTACTAGTCACAAGCAGCATATTTCCTGGGCAATGCAAATGTCACTAACAGCTTGAATCACCTGGAAGAACCAAAGACCACCTTACTTTTGAATTTTGATGGTATAATACTTATGGGACTCTGCATTTCATCTGAAGCTGACCAAATATACTCTGTAAATATTTATATAGCATATAGCAGATCCTCTGACCCTTTTTATTTCATGAAGCACAAAAAACATTCATACATCCACAGTTATTCTGATTACCTCTCCTGGAGAGATAATTTAAATACTAATTTTAAATGTCAGCTCCTGCCAAAGAACTGTCTAAATGATCTTTAAGTGGAGTGAGTTGTAGTAAACATTAATGTATTAGCACAATTACTTTTAGTTAGCAAAAGTGGAAATAATGGCCAATTTCATTCACCTTGCTCAGTGTGGTTTTTTTTATTAATAGGCTTTAGTTTTACAGATGAGCAAGACAAACTTCTATTGTTATATACAGATTAGAAATGTAAACACTTAACACATCCCACAACGACTGACTTCAGAATTGATTCCAAGTATTATTGCAAACAAGCATTCAGAGCCAGTGTGACAAAGAGCACTACTGCCCCCTAATGAGCCAGCCCACGAAAGCTCCTCTGTAACAGCGTTTTGTGTCTTTCTTGAAAAAATTCAAGTTACTATATCCATGAATTATTTTAAAAAATAAAGAAGAAATGAAAAAGTTTCATGAGAAATGAATACAATCATTAAGAACATATACGCTAAATTCATGCCAAATTTCTGTGCAAAAGGCACACATGTAAGTTTGGGGAGAAAGAAAAGAAGTATTGAGCATCTAGGATTTTCAGATAACTTAATACTTAGTGCACAAAGAGATCACGAAGATGCAAAATACAGCACAAAAATTACGTTCCAGCACTTCTGTCAGTATATAAGCAGATATTAGCCAATCTTAAACCTATTCTATACTAGGATGTAATCATTCAGAAAAAAAACCTGTAGTTATCTTCACACCAACCCAGATTTTTAAATTTTAGTGTTTGTAGTGTGACAGCATCAGTACGTTTTTCTTGTCGCACTTTTCTATCTAAATGCCAGTTACAAGTCTAGTCTAGGCTTGTAATTATTGCAAAATAATTCTGATCTTGGCATCTAATGATACCCACAAAAAGAAATAGAGAGGAAACAATCAAAAAAATCCACTTGCTGAATTCTGTTTGTAAAGGAAACAGACGAACTTTCTGTGTCGTGTGAAAGTGACATTTTTTCCTCATTTTTTTAAAAATTGTTTTGCCACAGGATTGAATCTGTATGCAGTGCTGCCCAATGCAGCTTGGACATAAAATATTGTCTGGTTCCTGTATTTGCATTTCAAAAATACAGATTGCAGTGAACTGCTGAAAAAAAATACAACTGCTGCAAGTCCTGGTGAGAAGCACAAACATAAGCTGTGCATTCTCTTTTATTCTACCATAAATCAGAAATTCCACTCCCATTAGTAAAATTACTGCGATTTAAATGCAATCCTAAAGCAGAACCGCGTTCCGATTTTTCCCCTCAAATCTTTTATAATGACTTTTTCATAGATAAACATTCTGACAGACACCACAGAAGTAAAGACTCCAATTTCCATTAGCAAGATAAGGTTAAAAGCAATTCATGGGTTTAATTTAAAACATGCTAGCTAACAAGAGATACAGATTTTATGAATAAAATTTATGTTCATTAGTGGTTTTTTTGCACTGAAACACCACCAGCCTCTAAAATCCTTGAACTTTTAGGACTTTACCTTAAAACCTCCAAATATTGGCTTTCTGTGGTCTCACATACTATGTCATCATTCATATAAATACATCATTAGCACAGAAAAGTTGCAAGTGATGAGTAATTATCTTACATAACTACACACATGGTAGAAGGCTGCAAGCTACTAGGCATTAAAAGTATAAGAAGTACCAATCACATGCTATATGATAAAAATAAATTATCTAGAAAGATATTTTAGAGACCTAAAATAACCATATTCTGTGATATTTCTCTATTACATTACAGCCCAAAGAGCTGATAACACAGCTCTCAGCTCTCACTCTACCTAATATGTAGCTATTACATCAGTACTTCACAATTCCAAGTGCTTACTATAATTTTATGAAACATAAAAACTAAAACACTGACAAGACTAACAACGATCACGACTTCCAACTGACGCCTCAGAACTTTGAACATAAGGCCATGACCACAACTCATTCCAACTCTGCCAGGCCTGTATTTCTTACCTTTGAATCTTCATTGCTCACACCCAGCTCTAGCACAGCTCGAGGAGACTTCAGCTTTGCTTGCATGGACTCTGCCAGTTGAAGATTAAGCCGCCATCCAATTGTTTCAAGCTATAAAACACAAATTTAGATTACAATCAGATAGTACAGAAGCACCCAGGTCAACTTTCAATATAGTAAATGGTCTGTACCAGTGACCACGATGTCAGGCTTACAAATGTTAAGCATTTTTATACAATGCACATTCTGCAAATTCTCCTGGACTCCAAGACAGGTTTGATTCTCTCTCTTGCCAAATTTATGAGTTCAAACTGCCTGTGACCACCCGAAATAAAGCAACTTCACATGCCTCAAATCTGCTGGAACCAATCCATAAAACACAACTAAGGATCCAAAATAAGGCAGTTTCCCCCTCCTTGTGGAAGTTTATGAGCAAAGTTGCAGATTCAATTTTATTTCACATTATTTTTTCTTTTAGGAAAAAGAAAAAATTTACCAATAAATGGTAAACCAGCTAAAAATGGTAATTTCTTAATCACCAGATCTACTCATGTGTGTTTTACCATATACAGATGTTAATGACAAAAATAATTCTGTGCTGCTTTTTAAATTGTTACTACTGAAAAGCCAAAAACCAGTTAAGCGTGTGAGCAACAGAATTTTTAATAGAAAGCTACACAAAAATACATTTCTAATTGCTTTTTAATTATTCATCTAAAATGATATTCAAACATTATCAAGCTATACCTCACGCATAAATAAAGTATGCAAGGACAGACCTACAAGTCTTTCTACAAGTCTTACACGAAATAGCCTACCTAGCCTTCTTGAATAAAGAAAAGTAGAAATATAAAGCCTTACCATCTGGCAAGTTAATTTGCATACAAGTTTTTCTTTTTAATCTAGTGTCTCCCCTCTGCTAGGAAATATTGTGGCTGACTTGGTAAAAGTGAAAGCGTGCCACATCTCAGTTAATCTCTTACCAGTCCAAGAATTCAGCTAAAATCATCAACAGCACAAAGCCATCCCAGACGTGCTGTACTGTGAACAGCAGAGAAGCTAATACCTGTCCTGCTTCCTACACTGACAGTAATCTTTAGATGAAAGATAGGAGAGAAAGTGAGTGGCAGAAACATCTTCCATGGGCACAGCTCAAAGACAGAACTTCCAAAATTTATTGCAGCTATACCATTTACATTTACACATCAATGCATATTTCTTTTCTTTGAATATCGCATTGATATTATACCAATTATGTAACAAACACTGAAAGACATATGACTAAGCATTCCGAAAGGAAAATTAGGTATCATGACCTATTAACCACCACTGCCAGTCCAAGATGGTTAGGGTGTTTAGCCAAGGCCAAAGTTAACGGAAAGACACAGTCTCAGACTGACTTTGTATACAGCTATAGGAACAAGACAGTAGGAAGAACTTCAGCAGGTCAGTCTGCAGCCTGTCAGCTGCTCTGCAATAAATGCCCCTATTCAGCCTTCATTCTGTGGTAAAAAGAAGGAAGTTTACACATTAATCAAATCAATGAAAGCATGCATGCAACACAAACGGACACAGCTAAAATGCTGTAAATCTGGTCTAGCTCATTTTGTGGTAGGCATAGCTTCAGTAACAGTATGCCCACAGCCTATGAACCAAAGATGCTTTAAAAGACAAGTTTTATAAATTCTAAAAGCAGATTAATTTTTTATCATAATTCTCTGCTTTGATTTCCTCTAACCTGATTACATCTTGGTTGATGAAAATAACAGGGCATTGCCCATCCCACCCAAAAGTACAGCACAATCCAAAGTGGATTCTGTGGAAGTGCTCAAGTCAATCACACTAATGGACAAGCCTGCTAAGGCCCTGTGCTGGCCAGTATCTGGAATCTTCCAGCAAATTATACCAGAATGACACAGCTGGAAAACATTTTTCTATCCACAAATTTCAATAAAATTAAGTAAAGAAATTACCTCTGGTTCTCTCAGGAGCATAAAGAACTTAGCATCTTGCCTTATTCTAGGTTTTAGATCAAGAAAGAAGTTCAGTTCAGTTAAAGAAGCCTATCAAAATTGATAATGGTCAGCAGAGAAGGACCAAAATGCTGTCTCAGGGGCCAGTGGTGGGAGCAGCCCAAAGCAGGCAACAGGAAACAGTACTACCTATTTTGATAAACACCTAACCACTCAGGTCAAACATGGAGACAGTGAGCAAGCTCTGGAACGCGATGGTTCTTCCTACTGCAGTCACTAAAGTTCAAGCCCCGCACTCCTCAATTTAGAAAGGACTTTCTATCAGTTACTTAAACAGTTTATTATACGAGTATGGAAACCAAGCCTTAGACAGGCTAGCAGCTTATCCAGGATTATAAAAAAATGCCACTGGAGACAAGAACAATATCCTAGGAAACCTGACTTTTAAGACTTTTCTAAAGCTGTTAAACAGTGTACTGCATGTAGCATGAAAAACAAACTATCAAAACTAAAGAAATTCAAATTTATGTCTTCTATTTCACTTTTAATATACGTCTATCCAGGAATATTGTAGAGGGCTCAGAACAAATACAATATATGTGGCAGCATAGTGGCCTGAGTTTATAGCTGAACAGCAGCCATAACTCTTTTTTTATATTGCTTTAACTTAAAATTACTTTGTTTTCCTGTACGATTCATGTGTCTTCTCTGCTTTAAATACAGTTGTATGAGAACAAGTTCTGATTAACAAATAGCATGCTGCCTAAGGCTTCAAAATGATCTATTTATTTTCTTGAAAGAAAAATGTAACATGTATTTGGCTATGGTCATGTTTACTTAGAAGACATTCAACATCCTGAAATATCAACTAACCTTTTGAGAGGGGTGACATGTTTCTGCATGGCATTTGTGTCAAGGCACAGTATTTGGTAGCCACGAAGTGGTATATATTTTAGGGCCAATTTTTTCAAAAATGAAAGGACTACAAAATTATTTTCACTTCTGATCTAAAACTTGTTACAGAAAACAAAATGTTGGGAGAGACTATATGGTGCCAGAATCTGCAATGTATTACCTGAAAAGCATTTACTGAGGAGGGGTGAAGTATTTCTCCATAACTAGCATGAAGATAAAGCCATGTTTTTGGTTACTTTAGACCCTCAGCTTCTTTTTACAATTTCTTGTCGGCGGTTTATAAATGTGTAAGCTACCTTGTCACTGCAACAATAAACACCGTTGAAAATGTACTGTTTAGCACCGTAAGTTCTCACTGGTATCTCTGGCACTTACTTAACCTTAGGGTTATGCTCAGAAAACAAAAAACAGGTGCAAGCTGGAAAACAAGGAAAGGAAAAAACATAGATTCTAAATAAAACCAATAGTAAGCATGTATGAAAATGCTTCAGATCTGCTCCATGGACCCTATGGCAAATGATTCAGGGCAACAAAAATATGAGGAAGCTTTCAACAACCCCTGTAATCCTCAGTTCCCCTGTCCATTTTGTTCCACTCAGGCTTCTGAAGAGGATACCACGACAGCCAAGACTAACAGGCATGGAGAAACCTATGCACTTCTCCCTTCCAGCGCTCACTCAGTACTAGCTGTAGAAAAGATAAGGTGTTATGCCTGCCAAACCAGCTCTGTACCCCCTACAAACGTAGTGCTTCTCAGTGGCCATCCACACTTGTCCCAGGGGCAGATCCACACTAGAGAGCAGCCAGTTCCCCTAATATCTGAGAGGATCTGACCCTTCATCTGTAGATCACTAACACCTTCACAGGTACATAAATACATCATCTCTGGTCTGTCTATGATGAAGTCTATGATATCCATGGTCATTTTACTCCAGTGTAAAACATGGGAACTTCCAACTCATGACCACTGTCCTGTCCACGAGACTACTTTCCGTATTAAATAGTAGAGCATAGTATTTTATATATTAGGAGAAGATCATCAAAAATCTAACATAACTATGGTAAAACGTCTGGGTGAAAGTCATCCTCTGCAAAAAGCCCATGTGCACTAATTGTCAAATCAGCTTTCACAGCTTATCTGATACGAACTTCAAGCATGATCTCCAACCAAATAAAGGATTTCACATAGCCAAAATTAACATCCACAGAATCCACCATTTCCCTCATCACTTACAGCCCATTATGTTTTTACATACTACTGTCTCTTTCTCACATATTTTCACCATAGTTCCTTACTTTCACTTCTGACTGCCCATAAACATTACTACAAATTAAACCAAAACTGAAAAGAAATTCAAGAAACCAGATAAACATGACAAGTTTCTGTATTAGTTGTCAAAAAAATCAAAATACTTCTCCTTTCTCAACTACATAAAGATATTTATCTTATACTCCTCAATGAGAAATCAAATAAATGTTCTTTGGCAAAGAAATTCAGGCTAAAAACAATCTTAGCTATACAAAAACCAGTCTATTAGACTGAAAAACGAAGGACTACGACTTTGAGAGTGAAGGCAGACTGGGTGTCCAGAACAGGCATGTTGTAGGTCTCTAGCCTGAAGGACCAAGAACAGAGCACACACTCACATGGAAAAAAATGTTGGCAAGGACCTAAAGAAAGTAAGTGGGAATATTGTGAAAAAAGGGAAAACTAGAAGTGGAAACAGAATTTCAGAAAATACGTAAGCACCTAAAACGTCTTCCCTAATGCTTCTAATTTCAGCCATTCAAAACTTCTGGAGCTGGGTCCAGTATTTTTAAGGGAGGAGAGGGAAAAAGGGGTTTAAATGCTCGGTTAGTACCGGAGCAGGGAAAGGGGATATTTTTTTATTTTGGACTTGAGTGATATACTGAGATCACATCTCCTGTCTGTCTCTACTCCCATGAAGACTGGAAGCTTGTTTGAATTTTAAATGGAAAACTGGAATTTTCATATAAATTACCTGCTTCTAGAAGGTGAAGCTTTCAGGTCATCTAATATCGTAACGCATCATTACAGGAACTACAGAAAATCAGTATTACTGCCTTCAGAACTCACTGATGTGGCACAAACATCTTACTTCTTACCACAGTGCAAGCAGGATGCCATAATACCATGCAAACCACTATTTCTCCTCCATGGGTAATCCATGATTTGGCATCTCTTTGTCCCTTAGAAAGTGCTGTAAGCATTGATCTCAGAGAAAGTAGGAGTAACAATGAGTAAACAAAACACTGAACATGGAAATACTGCTTGGACTCATAAAATCAATATGACTGAGGTTCTTATAACCACCAGACATTCAGACAGTTATGAAATAGCCGATCACTTTACAGCTCAAATTTAACATATTATGAAGATCTAATTACTTCATTCAGATTCTTGCACTCCGTTCTCTTGGTAAAATTTGCTGCTTTCAGAACACCTAGCTTTCCCTAAATAGGATAAAATATTACGTACTTCATTTATGAGTAATACTGAAACACAAAATCATAGTCTTGAGTTAATGAGAGAATAATTATATTCAGAACACATACATGATTCAGAACATGTGGGCAAATGCAATTAATCAGCATTACAAGTTAAATATGACTTTACAAGCCACAGATATAAACTGGCTACAGGAAAGATTATGAAGATACTGGCATATCCATTATTAGCCTCTGAAACAAATGACTGTATGCATTTCTACAGGGAGAGAGAGAAATGCTGACTAGCATTTAGCAAAGAGCAAGAAAAAGAATTCTCAAAATTAGAGTTTCATCTTAAAGTCTAAGAAGTGAGAAAAACAGACTTCTGGGCTGAACACTTGTTAACAAGTCTGATGGGCAGAGAATGCAGAAGCAATTCTAAATTAGTAGCAGGGTTCTGTCGTTTATATTTATGGGGGAAAAAAGCTTATGAAAGTCCTGGATGGGAAAGGAACACATAGCATAAGCAAACTAGCATATGCAATTCGTGAAGTCTACTACTACTATTACAATAAATGTTTTCAATATTGCCAAAAGGTAATTGGTAAAAAAAAGTGGTAACATTACCACTACATTTGCTAATGTTTGAAAATCAACTATATAATAATACAGTTTTTCAACTGTATTCAATACAATTTATTTCAATTGGGTATTTCTCCCATTGTCAATGCATTATGGCTTAATCTATCTGTTTGGACTTTTTTTTAAAAGCAACAAAACCCCCCAACAACATGTGCCTTTTTAGAGAGCAAAAGGTTTTCATTACCCTGAAGTTGCTAAGGGGCTGCTGAAGCTTTCCAACATGAGCGATGAGAATTTTAAAGCAAACTGAGTTTGCAGCCCACAGTCAGAATTAAAAGCCGGCAAGAGTAACCTTTAGAATAACCAGGTCACATGTTGTGAATATTGCGAAGAAGAACGTGTACTAAGGAAATTGCAGTATGACACTAAATCTTAATCATCTAGTTCATAATGCACTATCAGTTCAGTCAAACTGGCCTCTAGTGACATTACTAACTTGAGCACAGCTGAAAATAAATCTTAACGTCCCTTCTGAAAATTCAAATGTTGGCACAAAACTGAGTACTTCTAATAGGACCACCTCTTGTGGTATTGGTGGTGTTGAAGGACTTGATTAATATGGGCATCCCCATTCTTGGTTGCCGGCAGCTTCCTACGGCACAGAATGCTGGTTTAGACTTGCATAGCTGAGAACTAACATGCAAGTCTCCTGACTTTGAGTCAATACTCAAGAGCTACTTTAGGGTAGTTTTAGTGCACCTATAGTTACTTTTCTTCAAAGGCAGTCTGATTAATTTGAGGACAGGATGAAGCACTGTAATTGACTTCATTTTTGTGAGGTTTTTTAAATACTGCATAATAGAAATAGAATGCCAAAAAGAACTTCTTACTGAGTCATTCTTTACAGGTACCACAGAAAAGAGTCTTCTGTTAGGCAGAAGCCTAACAAACTACTTCAGATAAAGTAGGACAGTTACAGTAATACAGAAATTAGTTTCATGCTCCACTGGTATATAGGCCCGCCCATTTGATTTTCAAATACTTTAATTCTTATTTTGAGAGGCCATTCAGTTCAAAATGATCTGGTATTTGTGATAACTTAAATGTTACTGCACATGAAATTATGCCTTTCATATCCTGAGAAAAAAATCTACATGCTTGTTTCTATAAAGCTTTTTCTGTAAAAAAACCAAAATAATACGCAAGTGTAATGGCACTGTTTTTCAGAGTTACACTCTTCTCACTTATTCCTACCAAATGTGGTATATCTGTAAGAGCATTGTATCAGTTTACACACACCAACTACTCTTGGAAGTAAGTTCAGCTTCACTACACCAATGCTGGAGTGCACACTTAGTTAAAAGGCTACTTCCATTCACAATCTTAAGTAAATATTGTAACTTACGACTCCGAAGTCTAAACTTCTACTTTTATAGTGTTAAGAGTGAGTAACTAACACTATAGGAGAGCGCATAATAGGGGGACGAAAACACAGCCTTCAGTCCATTCTTGAGGAAGTAGATTTATGATAGCTGGAGAAATAAGGTTCAAGAACTACGCTCGAATAGCACCAGTGTCAGCAAAAACTATTAGATACTTTAAAGATGGAGCCTGACAAATTCAGAAAGTGCACTATATGATGTGGCTGCTTGCAGTGATAGGGAAGACGAACAACTCGATGTCTCTGCCCACATGTACCTTAGAAAGGAATCGATCCTGCCCCCAAAGGCAACAATTACAGAAAGAAAAAAATTAAATCCTGTCGTAACAAATGAAATCAGAATTTTGGCTTTTTAACTCAGGTACTAACTCACTCATTTCAGCTATTTCTCCTTCTAATTTGAGAGGAATAGTGCAACTTTAAAGATGCAAACATTTCCTGGAACAACCTGAAAGAGCTGTTCATGTAATTTAAGACATCCATAGTATTACTCTCGTTGAAGCTGTTATGAACAGTGAAGTGAGAGATAATGGGATATGAAAGACATCTTCAGCATATCTTTTTCTCTTATTATTACAATAGTATATATCACACTGGCACAAAACATTTAAGAATGTTTTCCAACTAACAAAATATTTTGAGGAAATAAATAATCCATAACATAAGAATTTTTCTGGTGCAGATCTTTCACTTACAATACACTTATTTCAGTTGTTCTAAACAAAAAACCTAGAGGAAAATGAGTATGGCTATCCTTTCATTCAGTTTAATTCCCGTAGTTCCTCCACTGAAGACCAAGTACTCCTCATTTCACCGTAGAAAAAGAAAGTCAGAATACTCACATTTTAAAGTTTGGGGGTCCCCTCCCCTCATCTTTCAACAATCAAATTAGACAAAATGTACTAAGTCTTAGTTACATAAATTAATAACTTTCATTTAAAGAAAGTACTGCAACACCTATGTATGGTTTTAATAAATGAATTATCAGTTTTGTATGGATTTTGTATGTATGGGAGAGGACTAAAGGTGTATTACATGTTGGTCTACCAAGCCCTACTCTTAACTTCAGACCTGTGTAATCACACCAACATAGAACTAGAGTAAACCATTAAGTCTGCTCTCTAAAATTTAGAGCCTAGGATGCCAATTCAGCTCTCCATCAGCACACCCAGCATTGCAGAATCAAAACTCCAAATTAGACATGAAAATATCAATTTTGCCTGCTGTGATGATGAAAATAATTTAGGTAAGAGGCCAAGAGAAGGATGACAAAACATGTTTGACTGTGAACTCCTTCAAAAACTCTCCCTGTCTGCTTAGAAAAGAATGTTAGTGCAGTGGAGACACCAGCAGGATGAAGGCAAAAGTGTACTCAATATAGCAAACAAATATTAAAACAAAAAAAAAGGTGCACACTTTTAAGAGAAAGACAATGAGCGACAGGCACAATTTGCCAATCATCAGGTAGGGTCTTTGTCACAGAAATATTCTGTAATCAGGAAGAGAGTGTTTCCTTTAAGATAAGCCTCAGATCAAACATCAGTTTCCTACTGATGGAAAACTCTAGCACTGGGGGCAGGGGAGATGACTGCATAAACACACTGATTTCTATTCTCTATTGTTGCTACTGACTTCAGTTGTATGAAGGTGGCATGAATATCTTTGAAGGAAGCTCTGGATGTTGCAGCTTCTTTTCAGCAGGCCTCACTGTAACAACTGCTCCACGAGTGACGAAGTCTGGATTTTCACGTTGGTTGCATAAAGTTGCTGGCTACAGTCCTCTACCGCATTTTGAATACCAATAGAAAAACCTGACGGTATACAGTATTTCAAAATCTGTCCCCCTACTGTACAAACATATTCAACTTCAATACAATTCAGTATCCCCATTTTATAAATGCATTACTGAGGCATTTTGCGGTTTCACTGAAAAGTACTCTTCAATGGCACATTTAAAATCTGTAAGACTCAATTTTTATCCAGAGATATGAGTCACAAATTGAATGACCAGCATCTTCAGCTGACAAATCTTCAAATTAAACCCACGACTTAGAGCAGGCACCACAAAAATGAATGTAACTATCAATAAAACCTTATGTACATCCACCCATCCGTAAAACAAAGTCAGGATAATAGGTTTTTTTTTTAAAAAGCATGAAAGTCTGTAGGTTAAAGACACTCATAACACATATGCATAGCCAAGTTAAGCAGAGGTGACACAGTCAACTACAGTGCTTCTTACTAAATTTTAAGACTGGACTTTGCAACCTTAATGATAGTTCTGCAATGTAGCTTAGTCATGTAGTCATAAGAAAATGAGAATCACTGGATGGATCTTAACTATCTAGTCACAATACTAGAATGCAATGTCGAATCCGATTCTGCCTTAATCTCACAGATACTGCAAGACCATCAGCAAACAGACAAACAAAACAAAACGGAAAGCAGCAGCTATGTTTTTCACCCATAGGCAAGAATAATCTTCTAATCTCTGAAGTAGTACCACATGCTATGATTGTCTCCAACTAGAAATAGAGGTAGCTGTAACATAAGGGTAAGAAAAGGGTTGCATTGTGTCAGGCAGACAGACAGTGAACTTACAGAATCCTGTAAAAAGATTGACCAAATAGAACACAATTCCCAAAGGAAAAAATTCTGAAAGTTTAAAAAACAAAGAGAAACTGTTTATGTGGCTTTCTATCTTAGCTTTGAAAGAAGCACTGTAAGACCAACGCTCTGAAGATGGGTTGGGCCAAAGACCCGGTCGAGTGGTTAAACCAAGTGAGCGGGACAGAGCGGCACTGAAGAGAGACACAGGCCATGCACTATGTTTGCTGTGCAACTCTCAGATCCCTCACCACAACTTTCCCTAATGATATCAGTATCTTTAAGAGGCAGGAAAAAAAATAAAATGAGAAGCAATAAGTGCTTTAACTTTGTAAACTGTGAGTTTCAGCTTGTAATTAATGCTAGAAAAAGCAAGAGGCACAAGCCAAAAAGCCAGTACCTCAGTTAGCTCTCAGAGAGGATTTGGATATTAAGAGCGTATTAAAAATAGAAAAAAAGACTGAGACTTAATTCTAAAAGGAAAATACACACAAATTATGTATCATCTTATTTGGTCAATATGTAAGATGAACTAGATACTTGAACCAAGACTGGCTGTCTCCTGGAGGGTTAATTTCCTCTGACTTCCCATTTTTGTCTGCAAGGATAAAGTCCTATTCTCTTCAGCAAACCTTACTTAGCATATATGCCAGGAAAAGTGATATTTTCAGACTTCTTTGTTCAATATTCAAACCAGAACCCCTCACATCTTTAATCTTTAAATTTAAAAAAAGGAAATGATACACACCAAAAAACACCAGTGTACTTCAAAAGGGAGGAAACAAAAGAAATAATATGACATGAAATTGGTAGAGCAAGACTAGTGCTAAGAAGCAACAACTTCAAAAGACTTTTCCCTAATTGAAGTTACTGCAGGTTTTCATCTTTACATGCATTTTAACTGATAAGCAGCTAGCTTGAAAGCAAACAGAAAGGGAGTGTATGACAAACATTAGAAACAGCATTCAAGTTTCTAAAACCCTAGTATTTAGGGATTCACTTTGTGCAAAAGGTAAAAGTGTTGTTGTGCCCTGTCTCTTTCTGGGAAATTTGTGGGCACAGAGTTGCAGTAAAAATATGCACCAGTCTACAAGCACTTATATGGAAAAGTCATAGCTGACTGGCGCTTTTATCTAGCAGAAGAATATATAGCAAGATCCAACAATTGGAAGATGAAGTTAGGCAGATTTTAATTAGAGATAAGGCACACATTTTTATTAACCATAAAAAATACCCCAGAAATTACCTGTCATTTCAAGCCTTGAAATCACAACCAGACCCCTGTTTCAAAAGCTCTTTTACATATTGAAGAAAAATTACGGTTTGTATTACACATGAAGTTACATCAGATAAGCATGGTACTCTTTTATAACCTTAAGGGATGCTATTTTGCATGTAGGAACAGAACAAATGTTTCAGATGTTTTTAAACATTCTCAAAATGTACTTTCTTCCAAGCTTTATCATTTACACTTCCTTGGTAGAAGACAGAAGAAGGTAAGAAGGATACGAAGAAACTCATTTAAAAAATCCTGAAGAAGTAGTACCTAAAAATTGTAAACAATTAAAATAGCTACTAAAAGCTGGGCGAGTGGAAGATTAAACAGACTTAGTTGTGCTGCAGCTGGCCATTAAAATACATCTCAGTAGGTATAAAACTGTGTCTTTACTACATCTTTCATCATTTGCATTTTCTTTGCCACTGTGATGGCATCATATAATGCAAGTTGGTTCACAATTCATTGTGACAATGCCCGTAGGTACGACACGGTCTTTGTGACCTCTGCTTGTCACTGTAAGAATGACTAGTGGATCAGACACTAACAAGAAACTGGAAGATTCTTTCTGTTTGAGCTGTATTCCTCCTTATTTTGCATTTCTTCTGATATCAGAAAGAATTTTTCCTCCACGACACACACTGATGCACGCCAATTCTCTTCTTTTTTGTCATAACCACCATAGGATGCATGTGTTTCAGAGTATTTCTGTAGATTTGACAGCATTTAGCAGAGGGAATTTAGCATATTCACATTCCACATACACCCCTTAGCAAGAAAGCCAGTTTCTGAGAAAACTACTTTCAGAGTTTTGCCCATATGGCTTCAAACAGCCAGTCAAGATACAGAATTGACAGCTCTGTCAAGAATTTTAGGTACGTAATTTCACTAGTTGCATTCCCACGCATCATTATATTAAGTAATGCTGTCTGAAGGCTATAAAAAACTTCTCCTGCTTGGCAACATAGGACTCTTACCTTTTTTTATTATATATATTTTAAAGATACCCTGAATAGTTTTCCAAAACAAGAAACCTATGAGGCATTTAGCTTGACCTGCCTTTAAAACAGATAGATTTACACAGAGCACCAAAAAAGGTACAGAAAACATAATAGAGGGGGAAGGGGAGGGGAAGAAGACCAACAGAACGGATGAAAAATTGCCAAGAGAATTCAGAGTGAACCCTACTAAAAAGCTAGCCTTTCTTCGGAGAGAGGAAAAAACACGTTTTAATCTGATCAATGTGTCCTGATTTCTAAACTGATATGTTATCAAGCAAAGACTTAAAAACTGGATCAGATTGGTATCAGACTCCTATCAGTGGCCTATCATTCTAGAGGCCAAATTAAGAACGCATTCAAAGAAAAAACTGATAAAAACACCATCATTCTAATTGACTAGGATTGTTTTATACAGGAGAACTAACATAATAAAGTGACTGCCATATGAGTAAAGATTCAAAGGACCAATTAATGCAACAGGAGAATATATATAATTAATAACCCTGTGCAGCTGAAGACTGCCTATAGTTCAGTAAAGAAAAATGAAAAGATGAAGTGAGAAAATCAATACTATTAAGCAGTACAGTTTTAGTTTAACTCCACAGGTTTTGTTCATTTCTCAAGACAATAACATCCTATCAACTAAGCAGTTTGCACCAAAAAAAATTCAAAGACCTATGTTCAGAAAAGACCATTTTTTCTCTAACAATTAGGAATAGTGTTCAATATGCCACAGAAAACTTCACCTAATCAATATTCTGTAAATACTTGTTCTGTTGCTCTAACAAACTCAATTCGGCTTGTCACCCTAATGAAGCTATCAACCAGTGCATTACTACCTACATCTCTTGCATAGAACTGACAGACCCAGACTAGTTTTTACCACGTTGTAATTTCCAGGCAAGAAGAGAATCTGGTTTAAGAGAAATAACATGTCAATACAAGCAAAATATCTGTAAGAAATTACTTTTCATAATAACTAGTGGTCTGGAGTCCAAATCTGAGCACTGCTGCAGGCCAAAAGATGCAGTGGCCTACTCTCTCAAACACAGCGATGAGCCAACTTAATTAGTAACACTATGAAATAATAATCCTGGACAGTCAGCCACCCACTAGTTTTAGCCATAAATTAATCAATCCTCAGTTCTTCCTTCAATTTACCCAAAGGTCCCAATGTTTGCGAGATGTGCAAACCAAACCTCTAAATAAAAAAAGAAAACTGTCAACAATTTTATGTTGTCTTAAAACAGAAATTAAAGATTAGTGCCTCGTCCTTCTTGTGTACACTACAGAAAACAGACTTAGTGGCAGCATTTCAGTACTTCCAAAATACAGAATTTCTAAGTGCCAGATGCCAGGAGAGACTCAGAATTATTTTGTCGCTTGATTTTTACTGAAACACTTTAAAATGAAGATAAAATTCCAATTCTATCTTTCTTAGTTACATTGCAAACTCTATCTTGTACGCAGTTTCCCTGAACACCGTCTCATGCTGGAACAGAACTATCAGGATCTCAGTAATACTAATCATGACCCTGATTCTGCACTCGGATCCAGATGAGCAACCCCACGAACACACCCACTAAAGCCGTTATAAAGAAAATACAGAGTTGGTAAGCGTACAGAAAACCATATGACAAGCGAAAGCATGAAATATTCACACATACTCTGAATTCTAAATTAATACGTAGTCCTGCACACCACCTGAACAGGTCAGTAAAAGCCCCTACCAAATACGCAGTGACAACCAAAAAGCCCATATATATTTTTAAAAGAGTATGAAAGAAAAAAATCTGTATTCATACAATCATATAATGGTTTGGGTTGGAAGGGACCTTTAAAGATCACCTAGTCCAACACCCCTGCCATGGGCAAGGACATCTATCACTAGATCACGTTGTTCAAAGTGCCATCCAACCTGACCTTGAACACTTCCAGTGATGGGGCATCCACAGCTTCTCTGGGCAACCTATTCCAGTGTCTCACTACCCTCCTCATAAAAAATTTCTTTCTTATATCCAACCTAAACCTACCCTCCTTCAGTTTAAAACAGTGCCCCTTGTCCTGTCACAACAGGCCTTGGCAAAAAGTCTCTCCCCAACTTTCTTATAAGCCCCCTTTAATTATTGAAAGATAGCAATAAGGTCTCTCCGGAGCCTTCTCTTCTCCAGGCTTAACAACCCCAATTCTCTCCACCTTTCTTCATAGCAGAGGTGTTCCAGCCCTTGCACCATTTTCATGGCCCTCCTCTGGACCCGTTCCAACAGGTCCATGTCTTTCTCATGCTGGGGATCCATGCAGTCCTTCAGGTGGGGTCTCACCAGAGCGGAGTGGAGGGGGAGAATCACCTCCCTCGACCTGCTGGCCACCCTTCTTTTTATAGAACCCAGGATACAGTTGGCTGCAAGTGCACATTGCTGGCTCATGTCCAATTTTTCCTCCACCAGTTCCCCCAAGTCCTTCTCGGCAGGGTTGCTCTCAATCCATTTATCCCCAACCCTGTATTGATACTGGGGATTGCCCCAACCCAGGTGCAAGACCTTGCACTTGGCCTTGTTGAACTTCATGAGGTTTACATGAGCCTACTCCCCAAGCTTATCAAGGTCCCTCTGGATGGCATTCCTTCCCTCTAGCAAATCAATTGCACCACTCAGCCTGGTGTCATCCACAAACTTGCTAAGGGTGCACTCAATCCCACTATGTCATTGATGAAGACATTAAATAGTGTTGGTCCCAGTCCAGACCCCTGAGGGAGCCACCACATAAAGTATTAATATTCCAGGAAAGCCCATATCAAACTCTATTCACATTAGTTTCTTCCAAAATATGGCAGAAATATGTCAGCGACAGATAACATGAAGGATGACAAACAGGAAAATTCCATGGAATGAGAGTGAGAAATCGCAGACTATGTAGCTTAAAATAAAAACAAGAAAGACCACACTCTTCTTTAGTATTTCTCGTAATAAGAAAGGGGATATACGTTAAAATCAAAAGATAATGGATAGACTGTTTTTCAAAAGCATCAATACGTAACACTTTTCCCTCAAGTGGTAGAAAATCAGAAATCAGGCAAGTACACAGACTGAAGTCTCCAGGTTCATTAAGTAGAATATTTCACAAGTGAAAAACAATCGTCTTTGAGGGTATAAGACAGCTTCCAAGTCATGAGGTGAGGCAGAAGTTTTCATCAAACAGGTTAACTAGAGGATTCCACTCCTATGCCTCCATCCAAGGTGTCAAAGACAATGAACAGATTTTCTGATCCAGTACAGTAACTCCTATATTTTTGGAATCTGAATCACTAACAAAACTACAAGGTACACTCAACAAAAAAAAAGCATCGTTATGAATGCAACTTCAACCGTACACAGAGCATGAATAAATCAAGAGTCTTAAAAAAAACCACTCATCCAAACAAACAAAAAAAATTCAGAATTCCCCACCAAATGCCAATCCTCAAGATTCCCAAGGAAATGAAATATCACTCCTCTCTTCAAGGAGGGCCCAGGGAACTAAAGGCTGGTCAGCCTCACCTCGGTCTCTTGGAAAGTGACAGAACAATTAATCCTGGAAACCACTTCCAGGCATGTGAAGAAGAAGGTGGTGATTTGAAGTCGTCAGCATGGATTCACAATGGGGAAGTCATGCTTGACCAACTTGATAAACTTCTACAATGAAATAACTGGCTTGGTGAGACAAGGTGAGAGCAGCAGATAGGGTCTACCTTGAGTTCAGGGAGGCCTTTGACACTGTGTCCCTTAAGATCCTCATAGACAAGCTGTTGATACATGATGATGATGCAGAGAGAGAGGTGCATTGAAAGCTGTTGAATGGCCAGGCCCAGAGGGTGGTGATCAGAGGAACAAAGTCTAGTTGGAGGCCAGTAACTAGCAGTGTACCCCAGGGGCAAATATTGAATCCAGTCCTGTTCAACATCTTCATTAATGATCTGGATAACGGGACAGAGTGTACCCTCAGCAGCTTTGCAGATGACACAAAATTGGAAGGAGTGGCTGATACACCAAAGGGCTGTGCTGCCAACCAGAGGGACCTGGACAGGCTGGAGAAGTGAACTGACAGGAACCTCGAAGTTCAACAAGGGAAGTGCAAAGAAGTCCTGCATCTGGGGAAGAGCAACCCCAGGGACCAGTACATGCTGGGGGCCACCCAGCTGGAAAGCAGCTTTGCAAAAAAGGACCTGGGGACACAAAGGACACCAAGTTGAACATAAACCAGCAATGTGTCCTTGCAGCAAAGACGGCTAAAGGTATCTAGAGCTGCATTAGGAGTATTGCTAGCAGGCTGAGGGAGGTGATCCTTCCCTTCTACTCAGCACTAGTGAGGCCTTACCAGTTCTGGGCTCTCAGTGCAAGAGAGACATGGACATACTGGAGAGAGTCCAGCAAAGGGCCACAGAGCTGATGAAGGGATTGGAGCACCTCACATATGAGGAAAGGCTGAGAGAGCTGGGACTGTTCAGGCTGGAGAAGAGAGGGCTCAGGGGGATCTCATCAATGTATATAAATACCTGAATGGAGGGTGCAAGGAGGATGGAGTGAGGCTAATTTCAGTGGTGCCCAGTGACAGGACAAGAGGCAATGGGCACAAACTGAAACACAGGAGGCTCTGCCTGAACACAGGAAAACACTTTTGCACTTTGACGATGACCAAGCAATGGCACCAGGTTGCCCAGGAACATGGTGGAATCTCCATCCTTTCAGATGTTCAAACACTGTCTGGACACAGTCCTGGGCAACTGACTCTAGGTGGCCCTGCTTGAGCAGGGAGGCTCGACCAGATGACCTCCAGTGGTCCCTTCCAACCTCAATCATTCTGTGATTCTGTGATTACGTTGCTGACAATTATGACAACAGAACGGTCATATTCTTTTTATGTACCTAACATGGCTTCTGTGAGAGAAATGAACAGCGCGAATCATTAACTTATATACGGCCACGTAAAGAAGTACCTATACAGAGGGCACATTTATAGGGTCAATTGTTTTAAATGTTATAACCATATACACGTTTCAGAGAATATTAATAATTGGATACACATTTCCTTCTACAAAGAAAGAAGTTAATATAATCTCTAAATCAATCTAAAAACCTAAATTGTAAATCTAATCTAAAAAGCTAGCACTCTGGTCTATTTTGCAGGATTCTAACTTTTTTTAAACTTTAATTCGAGGTGTTGATGAAAGTTTACAGCAAGTTGGCTACTATAACAATGTATCACAAGTAAGAGAATATTTTGCCCACTATTTCTCAAGGTACAGAAAGATAATAGAGCAAATATGTGCTGATGCGCAATTACTTATAGAATATAGAAGGAATATATGAATATATGAAGGGATCACGCAGTCATCTACTGCACTCATAAGACATTACAAGGAGATTCATAAGATTACAAGGAGATGGCAAGTTCTTCTTCCATTATCCCATGCAATTTTTAAAATATTTTACCTCTGTGTGCCTTGTTAGCAGAATAAATACTTTATTTAGCAATTAGTTCTGTGAATTGAGGCTTTGGGTTAAGGAAAAGTTCTCCTGAACTTCGACTTTTTCACTCAACTACAGTCTACAGGATTAAGATGTTTTCAAAACAAACTGAGAAAGTAAATTCAAGTTCAAACTCAAATTACACCTTAGAGTCTACACTCACATTGACACTCAACTTGTCATCTAGGCTAGGAAAAGAAAAGAAAAGAAAAGAAAAGAGAAAAGAGGAGGTGAAATGATGCTTTAAGCATATGTAGAGGCACACATATATTTATAGAGGCACTATATTTGAATTGGCTTTCATGCTAAATGCATGATATTTTGCACTATGATATTTTGGCAGTTGCTTTTCTGCAAGCTTAATTACAAATGACAGTTTAAAACTGCTTTATATGGGATGTAATATACTAGCAAAATGTCATTCCATTATACGAGATCATGGTGAAGTCACAAAGAATCTCCAAAACTGTAACACACACCAGAAGCATTGTATGTTGCAGGGCTCACAAAACCGCAGACAAGAAACAGAGCAATGTCAACCCCAAACTAGGTCACAGAAGGATCACAGGTGTGTATGGTACAAGCTCCAAATAAAAGAGGTTTTTATTAGTATCTCATATGCTGAAGACCTGGCAATAAAATATGTGTTAGTGCATAGTCTGTCTGAAGAAAATTCTCAGACAGCTGCTTTGTAGGGTATCTTCAGAATTGCCTTCCATTCTGCACACATATGCTGTATTTTAAAAAGTTAGCCTTACAACTTTCCGTCATTTCACCTGGTTTTCAAATTACTCTCCTCCTTCAACGGACAGTCATACTTGCCTATATACTCACTGTATCGCTGACCATTTAACCTTTGGACTTGCATGCTTGGCATTGGTAAACATTACCTCAAAAAAACAGAAGTCCAAAATGTCTTGTTCAACTCAAATTTTTTTTGCACACTTACATTAACAGTCATTTACTTGGCTAGGTTCGTGAGCTACTATAATTTTGCACATGAAAATTGTACAAATTTTGTGTCTAAAATTACCCAGTTTTAGAAAGGATCAAGTTTAAATACTTTGGAAAAATCATCTGTGATGCAATTCTGAATATCTTTAGTTTGCTCCACAGACGTACCTTGTCTTCTCAAAATGTGCATTTTACACCTAAATAAAATTCTAGGTTTATTTAGGTGTAAACCTGCCAGTATAAATTATGTTGTTCTATTTCTGTCAGTGTATCATGTGTACCTTATACATAAATTTTATTTTCTATGTATATTTTACTAACCAATCATAAAGTAACAAACTGCATCTTATACCAACAAGATATATAGCAATGATAAAAATAAAGCAAGAATAATTGACCCAGTGTTCCACAATGCTTTTGAACCACTCAATCCTGGCTGACACTGATGTGTTCTGTATACATTTTCTAATGCAGTTGAAGTTTATTATGAATCAACAGAAGGATGTTATTATACATTCTCATAAGTGTAGACATTTATGCCTAAAGACACAATGAGACTTTCACAGCATGTACCAAAGTTTTAACTGGTAACAGGCACATATGAAACAAGAGTATTATGCCATTGTAGAAAAATATCTCAAAATCGTAGTATCTCACAAAATGCACGATCCAACCCGCCTACAATATTAAAGATGGCAGGAGCTTAGATACATTTTAAGTACAGAGAATCAACAGGCTGATGAGCTGAACCCATGCGCTAAACCACTAGAAGCGTTCACAAGCACATTTTACCCTTGTCCTGCCATAAAGCATGTTCACAAACATCTCCAAATGGTATGTAGGTTGCATTATTTTACATTGCTAACAGTGCACATATAGTCAGGTTCCAACAGCTACAGCAGCTCAGCTAACATGTAACATCTCTTTAAGACAATGAAACTCCACTGCCCTGATCACATTTATCTACTACCTAATAAGTACCCTTTTTATTTTCCAGTACCTTGGCTTGTCACAAACTTTGTATCTTAGTTTAAACTCCTTGCTTTGAAACAAACCTACACAGCTTTATTCTCTCTTAGGAAAAAAGCATTACCTTCTGAGGGGTCAAAACCCTCTGCCTGAACTTTTCAATCGTGTCTTGACCTGCAGCCGCCCATGCACTGGCAAATGCTTCAGCTTTGTCTTGATCCAGGTGAATGCTTTGCAGCTGTTGTTGCAATGAAGCAGGCTTCAAATTATGATAGACTGCCTGTTAAAAGGAAAAATAACTGCTCTTGTCAAGTACTGTTCTACAAGTTGTGTCACATATATTCCACCACAGATGGCCACCATGTTCACAAAAGATTTTTACTAGCAACTCTACTGTGGGACTGCAAGCATCCTGTTCATCTTAACTCTCTGACTGAGAAGATAGAAAAGTGTAACTATCTTCTCAATTATATCTCAAAATGCAATATTACAAATGACTTTTCTCAAGATAGACAAACTATGAAAAAATGCATATACAAGCTAGATCTGAGTATATGTGTATGTTTCCACTGTACATAATGCCAAACCAGCTATCACTGAAAAAAAACTAGGCTTTGAAGTCAATTGTGACCGTGAAGAAAGGACAACTTTTCCAAATTCACACTGTTCAAGCAAGCCTGAACTATGAGGTAATATTCTGAAAAGACAGGAACAGTTTGCCAAAAAAGGTGAGTTAGATATAACCTCCCTATTAGTATCAATTTTTGTGGTAAACACTCTATATAGCATGCTCCTCTCCACTTTCAAAACAGGACTCCATCAGCACCAGGGTGGTGAAAAAGAAGAAAGAAGAAACAACACATGCAGCAAAGACCATGTAGCAGTCTTATTATCTATAATGTATCCATAGACCAAAGGGCTATTGAAAAAGTTATGCTCTCTGACAGAACAAGCAGCTACTCTAAGAAGTATAGCTATCAGCGGGAACGCAAGAGTCCTCATACAACACGTATTCCATCTCAGACTCTTCTTTGGGCAGCTATTAATATCCTTCCCTTTCTTCTTTTTTTAAATGCAAAAAGAAGCAAGCCCTAGAGGAGACTGAACTGTTTTTTCTGTTCATCTTCAGTAATTATTATAAAACTGAAGCCGTCTGATGAAATTAGGATCAGGCAATAGAACAGGTAAGTTCGCTGTTTGGTTGAGATGAAAATCCAAAATTTCAGTCTGGATGTGACCTCAGGTTTTGTTTTGATTTTTCACACCAATGGATAGGAGCCATAGGGAGGACTGTTTGTTTGTTTTCTTTCTAACGCTGTGAAATGTGTTAACTAAGTGAACTAATCACAAACCGGCAAGTGCAAGAGGACAAGATTCAAATCCCACAACAGACCATCAATATGCATGCCTTCTGCACAGACTACATTTACTATACTTGCATGAAATGGATGGATAACATCATGGCTGTGACAATTTCTAAGAAAGTTACCGTATCTACCGGGTAATACATTGGCTTCCCAGCCTCTGTAGTGGTAGACTGCAGAACCAGAAAACCTTGCCTGTTCACAAGATATTTAGCTCTAGACCGTGCAGTCACCTACTCATTCAGATACCAGAGCTACATCAGCTGCGCCTGTGCATCAAAGTTTTCCATAACTGAAACTTCATGTAACTTAAGCAGTGCTCAATAATGCCATCTAATATTTTCCCATACAGGCATTAAAAAAAATGCACGGCTGGCTTGCTTACAATGAATATGAGGGAAGACTACATCTCATAATTATCAACACTCCTCTTGGAGTCATGCAGAGCTCGCTTCCACCTATATTTACATTAGCTGGAAACTCACTCCACAAATGCAGTGAGTCCAATGGAAATCAGGAAGGCATGCAAACAAAAGCAATTAAAATCATGCCTCCAAAACATACATAATGTGCTACATTGCTTACAATGAATATGAGGGAAGACTACATCTCATAATTATCAACACTCCTCTTGGAGTCATGCAGAGCTCGCTTCCACCTATATTTACATTAGCTGGAAACTCACTCCACAAATGCAGTGAGTCCAATGGAAATCAGGAAGGCATGCAAACAAAAGCAATTAAAATCATGCCTCCAAAACATACATAATGTGCTACATATACATGTTTTCACTAATTCCTTTTTAACTTGACTTTTATATTTTTGAAATCTACAGTCGGATAAAAAAATATACATATATATATCAACTCATAAGGATAGAAACAAGGTACCTGTTCCAAAATGAATGTTATAGTTTCAAGAACTAGATGAAGATCCTGCTTTTCCAACGAAAAAGCTATTTGAAGTTTTTCTTCCTCCTCTTCACTGAAGCTACTTTCAGCCTAAATACAAAAACAGTTAGTCCTAACATTCCATTTAGCAACTGAGAACATACTTGTCAAAACAAAAACTTTCTCCCAATTTTTATAAACATAGTGGCTGTCCAGTTGTTTCTAAATAGAAGTAACAAAGTAAAGCTCTTTTCCAACAGAAAAATACAATGCAATTCCTCACACTGAAAATCAAAATTGAAAGCCAACAGTATCACATGAGAATTTATGTGACTGAAATATGCTTTCTCTTTGCACCTGAGAGACACTAAAGAAATATTTTTCTTTGGGCTATCAGATCATCTCCAACGACCTTTTATGAATAAAAATAAGAAAAGTACAAAGTGTGTTACTTGAATCAGACCCCAAAGAAAACAGAAGACAAAACTGTAGCGAAGTTAGTTACGTATGCTTCTTCCACTCTGGATACTCTTCTGAAAACCACCCATGCCGTTATAAAGGAAATAAAGGCCTAATGTATGCTTATTTTGGAAGTCTTTTTGAAAGATTATTTTGAAAGTCTCTTTTGAAAGATTTGAATCTATAGCCCACTGTATTACTGAAGATTATTGAGAATATGCTGTACTTTTAAAATACAGCAGTTATATTTATTATACTACAGCAAATTTAACTGTAATTTAAATGCAGATATTGCCATCTTTTAAAACGTAATTACTAACAAATCTACGCTGCAGACATCAAAACACCATATTTAGACCACTTAGTGATCCAAAACTGCAAAGCTACACAAAAAAGCAATTGAGCTGTCAGAATAAACAAAATGAGGCAATTACACAAAAACTTCAATGATCGCAATGTCTGCAACAAGAGTATCAAAATGGAAACATTATTTGAATCACTAGCTGTTAGAAGGAAATGCAGAGCTCTGAGTATCTGCTTTGACAAGGCAAGTAAGTTTACTTATCGCTTCCAGCAATTTAACATGCCCTAGAGTCAGATACTTCAGAAAGGCCAGGTGAAGGATTCATGAGATTGACTGAGTGGGCTAAATTAAAAAGACCCTCCAGCTCATGTAAATGCCGATTAAAATTGTGAAGAGATACTAAACTACTATTGAGTAGTTAAAAAAAAAAAAACAAAAACAAAAGAGAGGTTGGTGACACTTTCCAGTTACCAATGAGTTAATATCTATGTAAAACAATTGAGAAAACCCTCTGCAATGACAGCAGCATCCAAGCTAGCAATTTTGGTAGGAATAAAATCAGCAATTGAATCAAATAATCAAAACAATCCTTACAGTCTCAGAGTTACGACCTTTAATACATTTGTATTTTCTACCCATGCTGCTCCTAACCTGTAATATTTCAACATTTAGGTTTTTATATATGTGTACAGAAAACAAATCTGTATTTCTTTTCATATTTTTTCTAAACATGAAACAAGGGAATAAACAAAATCTGACACTGAAAGATAAAGAAACTCAACAAAATAATTTCTGTTTTAGCATTTATCTTACAGCTTCCCCTGCAATACTTAGTGCCAAGGTTAGATTTAGTCTCCGTTTGACTTTTTGGCACTATGTGATGAAACTGACTACTGATTTTATTTCTTTATTTTTTCTTTGTTATTTATTCTGCAACTAAAAAACAGATACTTCTGTAAAGATGACAAAAATATTCACTAAAAGTCATGGACTTTATTTTTAACCTCAATTCCACAAACAGCTTTGGTCAATGGACAAACAGAAATGGCAAAAAAAAAAAAAAATATGCATTTAGTCTTTCCCCTGTGAGGGCAAGAGCGGAGTTTGTGCAAAAAGCCAAGGAACTCGCGCCTCCTCCGAGAGCGTTCTCAGAGGCAGCAGCACCTGGAGGCGATGGAAGCAGGTTGTGACAAGCATTCCTGGTTCTCACGCCATTCACCTTCTGCCATTCATTACTGGTTCTTATTTCATTCACCTGAAATAGCTCTGAACAATTAGTGATGAATGAAATTAAGATCAAAAACACTTAAAAAAGAAAATTGGAAGTAATTGTCCCTTAGCAAAATGGAGTGTCGCATCTGTCCCAAAAAGACGACTCTGCAGCACTGGGACAGAGGAGGGACAGAGCTCCTCCTGGCTCGGCTCCGCTCCCTTCCCGTCCCACCGCGAAAGGCCCGGCTGCCCACGCAGGGGGGCGGGCGGGGACAGAGGAGCGCGACTCGGCAGGTCGCTCTGCTCCGGGCACACCGGTACCGCGTGTGGCGGACCCG
>NW_009235158.1:0-9497 GCF_000690835.1 Fulmarus glacialis
CCCTGTCTTCCAGCTCAGGGGGCTGAGTTATTATTTAGTTACCTTTGTGATCTAATGCTGTATCTGCCCTTCATTTTCATGTTTTGGTATGTGTAGACAGAGGTGCTTCACTGCAGACACAGTTCTGGTAGCCTGCAGAAGCAGACGCCATGAGAAGTCCTTCTACAGGGCCATGCTATTTAACAGAGGGAGGACAGAGGAGATGACACTTGTTCTGAGCTCCTGAGTTATCACTGCTTAAGAAAGTCCCAGAGAAAGGAGTAAGGCACAGGCTCCAAACAGACCTGCTGGAGAGGACCACCTGACTGATCCACATGTCCAAATGGGCAGGAAAAAGAGAAGCAGTAGGCAGATGAGTACAGGCATAGTGAGGTGTTAGAGAAGGTTGTTTGGGGGGGGGATAGGAAAAAAGCTCCTTGAGAAAAGGAGGAGAAGGGACCTGAGGAAAAATATTAGATGACAAACAACAACTCAGAAAAAGACTGAACCACTTAATTCAAATACATCAAGTACTTTCTAACATTTCTGTTGCCTTGCAGGGTTTTAGTTACTGATATTGCCACTGAGGGAGAAGGTCATAGCATGACTGCAAATTTGTGTGTCTGAATAGCTACAAGAATTTCTGTCCTTTAAGATGTAATGTATTTTATGAAAAGGGTTTGAAAACTTCTCTTCTAATGCTTTAGATAATTGTACTTTAAATGTACTAAAGATTTTCTGCAAGAGACTTCCACAAGAGGTCCACAGACCTCTCTGTCAGAATGTTTTCCTAACACCAAGTTAAATTTTTCTTTTGCAGTTAAATTCCATTATGCTTAGTTACATCACCCTAAATAGTTCTGTTTACTTAGTGCTTACAGTCCTTAAATATCTTTAGACCATTAGTGTTGATCCTTGGTTATTTCCTGGCCAAATTGAGCTTGTTTACTTTTCCCTTGTCTTTCCCAAGTAGTCCTGTTGTTGTGCCTTTGTCATTTATGTTGTTCAGTGACTCCAAAAGCTTTTCAGTAAGGAAGTGTGCAGTGCAGTTGTCATTGCCTTATCAGTATGTCCCCTATTTTTATTTTATATTTGTCTGATGTGATACACCTATAAATGCTTTCTGAACTTCTGTCCTTTAGGCATGCAAGTGCATTGAAGATATATCCTGCTATTGCACCTAAAAGTTCTTTGGAATTAATACTTGTCATATGTCCTTCTTGCTCAATTTTTTATTTCCAGCAAGGCTCTTAATTCACTGATGGTGGCAGTATTGCTAATTTGTCTGTGTCCTTTATGTAAGTTCTTTGGCCTAAGAAGTATGTTCAACATTTTCCCTTTTTGTAAATTATTGCCATTTTCTTTAAATTCCAAAGTCATATTTTATCTGTGATTTTTTAGCCATCTGGTACAAAACTAAGCATCTCAGTGTCTTGCTGTTTATTGCTTTGTCTTTACAGATTTTCAGGCACTAGAAATTTATCAGTACTGTTCCCACACACAACAAACTGAGAGGGAGATTTTGTATAATCCTGATTTCAGTTACACTGATGTAAAATAATGAATGAAAATATAAACAAAGTGCTGTGGAGTAGTGCTGATTGACAACATTGATGAAACATTATAGGTGGGATTCAGTCTAAGGCACCTATGTTTAGTGTTCACATGTGTACAGAGACAGTGGGTATCTAAATTCCAGTATGAGTCAACAGATATTTAACTAATATACCCCAAGAGGAGTGGGATTCTTATGCTGTAAGGTATTTTGTCTTGCCCACGCTGCTGCTTCAAAAGGATGAATGCCTCCTAAATATTTTGTGCCACTATCTTCTAACACTGGGTGGGTGTCCAGGGAATCTCAAAAGGCAGGAGCTGCCTATGTTTAGGCAACTGGATTCAAAACTGACTATCAAATTCAGGGTTAGCTATAATACTTTTCACACCATTTGTGCGTTTTCTGAAAAGTTCAAGAGAGAAGACCACATCCAAATAAAAAGGATTCTTTTCGGTGGCAGATTTAGTGCTTTCACCTTATTTGAAAGTGAACCTTCAGTACTGAACTCGTCTGTGTCAAATGAAAAGAGAATTTTCACTTCTGTCCCTTTTACATAAAATGTCAGCTGTGGCACAGCTGTTGTTGGAGCATGTGTATGTATGTCACATACCTACTCTTATTGAGGGCTTTGAGGTTAGAACTTGAGCTGACTTTAGTGCAAAAAAGTTGTAGGCGTTAGCATATAGATTGATGATCCATACTGCAAAAGGAGTAGTGATACAAAGACATGCTCAATTTTTATGAAAGCTGGTTTTCATAATTTATGGAAGGTGTTTTTAACTTGTCCAAACAATTGCTATGTTGTTTGTACCAGACAGTGGTTCTCATTTTTGTGACTTTCTGTGAATTTCCTTTTGAATCTTCTCTGTTCCGGCTTTCCATTAAACAAACGCACTGGCAATGTGTTTGATTTGCTTTGAAATCACATTACAAGATGTAGCTCTGAGCTAAATAGTTTTGTAGAGTGAAAACTCTTCTGCCATCCTCCATTCATCTTGTGAATTTTGAAATTCAGTTCAGCCAGGAAATTGTCCTCCTCTACTTCTTCCCCTACTCAGTTAGAAAGAGAAGGAAGGGAAATTGCATTTCAGAGATCTAAAATGTGAAATAAAGTTTTATTTATACAGAGTTATATCCTACAGGAAGTCATACAAACTTTTTGCTTTTATTGGAGAAGAAATAAAAGGGTAAACTTTTAAAGGCATTTTTTGGCTTGGTGAATTGTTTCAGCTACCCAGGAGGCTTATAAGCAGTCTGGGAATGCTACACCATTTACAGTTAAAGCTGATTTTGCTAGAACTGCCTTAAGCACTGAAAGTGAAATGCTTGATAAAGGATCCATGTATGACAGAGACCTAGAATTCTGTTTACTTCTACACTAAACATTACCAGCTGGCTCATCGGGCATGTGTTCAAATGTCTTTCGGGAAGAGGGCACAACAAGTACTCTCTTGTATCTAACCCAGCAAATAATTTTAGCTCTGTTTATTATTCCCAGGAAGCTCTGACTGATTTAAAGAAGAAATCAGCCATACGCATTGCCTTCCTTGTATTGGAAAGGTTCTGTTAGCTCCTTTTTACCAGTGTGGAAATCCCCCCATTAAATTTTGTGCTAAGTTTTTGAGACTGAAACTCATTCAGAAATAGGATTATTAGTTCTTTCAGTTCAAATCAAAACCAAATTCTGGGTATTTGAAATTGGATAGTCCATTTTATGGGATTTATCAAATTTAGTTTGGGCTGCCTGTTGAAAAGTCTGAGCCAAATAGCCTCAGAGTTTTATAGGACAATTTCTCTTCTATGTTTTTGCAAAAAAACCCTCTTTGTAGCTCATTTTGTCCATTGGAATTACATGTTTTTAATGGAGCTAGGTAAAATTCCTGTTCTTCAGTTACTTGCCTCTGTTAAAGGGCTCTTCTAAAGCACCTGTTAATTTTGCATAAAAACTGGCTATCTTTACTGTACTCATTGAATCAAATCTACCAAAACACCTCAGGCATATATTTTGGGTTCTCTAAAGGTTCTCTTGTTCTGCCAATGTTGATTTCTAGTAAAGCATTCCTGAAATTCTCTTTTCAATTCATGAATTATTTAGTATTTCTTTTCGTAGTCCCAGTCGTTCAAATTATTTTTTTACTTGCATAGCCTGTTACATACCTTCAAGTTCATAGCTAAGTCCTTAGTCTTGAGAATGGAATTTTTATTATTTAGAGGTATTGTAAAACTAGCTGCATAATGTATTAGAACATGCCTTGTTTGTTAAATCTTATTCCTGTAGTTGGAAATAAGCCTTTAAAAGTCCTGGCATTTTTCAGCTATTTTTCTTGAGAGAGAGAGAAAAAAAAAGTGTCTAAACTTAAAAAAAAGTTAATTTGTTCTTTTTTTTTTTTCCCCCCAGTGGGGAGTAAAACAGTATGTTTGTTACATTCTCATATAACAATTCTAAACTATTGGATTTTAGCAGAAAGTCTGGAGGCTGCAAACTTCAGATGCAGAGATGAAAGCTTCTGAGAGCTGAAATCTAAATCTCAAATGTATGATTGTGATAGCAGTTATTGAAATTTGTGACCTAAAATGACAGGGTTGTGACAACAGTTCTCTAGTAACCAGGAGGATTGTTTTTTCCTTAAATAGGTGTTTGGAAATTTGTAAATATAACTTATGAAAAGTCACAAGTCTTGGTTTCTTTTCCTTAGGGATATCAGGGATCAGCAGGAAAAAAAGCAGGATCTCCAGGTATCCCAGGAACTCCAGGGGTTCAAGTAAGTGTCTGTTTCATTCCTAGAAGTTGAAAATCTGAGACAAATCCCGCCAACTCTCTCCCAATATCCATTGTCATTGAGAGTTGACGTGTGGGGAATGAAAAGGGCTCAAGTGATGGTATGAAGTCAGGGGCTGTCCTTGGGGGAATTGTTTTGGAACTTACATGGCTTTGGGGTTTGTAGGTAGGCTGACAATTAGACTGCAAATCTGATCATTGCTAAGTAAGGCCTGTAGGAGCAGGACTCAACTGGGACTTAGACATTTTCATCCTGATCCAGAAGCCAAACAGTAGTTCCTTCCATTTTTCTATGAATCAGTAACAGTGATCTGAAGCCTTGTCATGGTGATTGATTACCCACAACTCACATGTCGAAAGGAAGGTTTCAGATAAAGCCCAGACTGATGGAGGAGAATTCTTTTTCTTTCTTCATTGTATTAATTTAGTAGCCCTTACTGGGACAGTTATTGGAAACCAGTGCTGTATTTTACTTGTGGCATGGTCCAGTCTGGCTGGATAGTCGAAGACTTATTAATTTGTTGGATTAAGTATCTGAGAGCATGCTGGGACCAAGAGCGAGCCTGCACCATGGCATATATGAAGGCTGTCTGATGGACTTTTGAAAGGAAGGGGACATCTCTGGACTAGTACAGGCTGTGTGACGTCCTTTTTTCCTGGGGTGGTCCTTGGTTAGAGCAAAGAATTGTTTTGGTGTTCCCCAGTCATGGGTTGTGATAGTGTGCCATATTCATACGTGCTGGATACATTTCATGCTTGGTTCTGCTTTTGCATCCAATTACCAAAATGTTGTGATCAGCCAGCTGACAAATGAGTCCCCAGGTCATGTTGCATTACATTTCTGTGTCTCATTCTGTATCAGACTGTATTCGCATTTGAGCTGGTTTTCATTTTTTCTCTCTTAGGGACCACGTGGCTTACCAGGTATCAAGGGAGAGCCGGGGAAAGATGGAGCTAAGGTAAAAAAAAAAAAAAAAAGAGTAATAGATAAGAAGATTTTACTCTTACCACTTATCATTTTTGGTTGTACAGTTAATAGTATCAATATTTTCACATGAGGCTTCTGTGAGAATTGTTTACTAAAAAGGTAATGAAGAAGGAATAAGAATCCTAAATTTGGAATGTTACTTCAATTCTGAATCTGGTCTGCTTTATTTAATAAAGTTTATATAGGCTTTAGCACTGCCAGTGACACTTTTATTGCACTGAATAATTTATATTTAGAAAGCATATCTAAATATGGGTACCTGGAAGCACTATACAGACATCTGTCAGAATGGTTTCTTTCTATCTCTTTTCACCCTTCTCTTTAAGTGAGCTAAGTAGGAATTTTTGGACAGCACTTTTTATCAGAAAACACTGACTAATTGAAACCAAAGCTTTTTGTAGAAAAATTCTAGCTGAGGTGTAGCCAGTAGCTTGGAGCTGCAGAAAGATGTGGAAGCTTATATATAACTCCCTTCTGGTAATCAGGATAAACTTGAATCTGGATCTCCTGTATACACAGTGAATAAACTAGCCATTGGCTATTGGCAGGTCTCATTGATATTTAAAGATCTGTGTCCACCCTTCTCTCACACTTTTGCCCTATGTTTAGAAAAGTTCTAAGTTCATTGTGATAAAAACAAATCTTGTTTTTGATTTATTAAAACTTCAAAGACTTTTTTTGTAAAACAAACACTTGTTTTCCAAACAGATTTTACTGTAGAATTCCCTTCTTCTAAAGTTCCCAATATTGAAAGCAGGTCCTTAAATTCATCACTGTTCAGCAGAATTCTCAAATGCACGAGTAGAGCTGAAAAATGTGCTTATGTGTTCTGTGCTTTAGGCATCTTAATTTAATTGATCTTAGATGTTAATCTAGTTGATCAGTTAGTATTGGGCCATGTGCAGAAAGTAAGATACTGATGATGAAAAACGCTATTGTCCTGGCAGTGCAGGGTTGTGACAGATAAAATATTTCCTAGTGCTCAGTCCAGCCTTGTTTAACATGTGCCAAGAAATAGGGCTTCCACCACTGTTTCAGAAAACTTCTTCCATTGTAAAATAGGTCTTGCCATTAGAATTTTTTTCCTGATGATTCAGCCCAAATTTTCATCTCTTAATTTCATCCCATTACTTGTAAAGTTTCTATAGCAACTAATTTAACTGTTTCCATTGCCAAGTGTTTTAGTTTATCCAATAATTGAATTACCACTTCTGAGCAGAAATCGAGGCTCCATTCTTTTTCGTTAAGAAGCAATGGATGCATGAAAAAAAAACTTGTTTAGTTTATAAGCTTTGCTGATTTTTTTAACTCCATTCCGTTGCCTGTTTTCAATACTTATTTGCTGAGAGATATTTTGATAGCATTAACCCACAAGCTATCATTCCTGTGGTCGTGTTCCTGTCTTCTGTGAATATGTGACAGACCTCTCCAAATCTGCTTAGACATGAATGGTTTTGACACTGAGACATGTTTTCTTTTACCCTTTGTCATATAACTTGAAATATTATAGAAAATAACTTCCTGAGCATAAGTTACTGTTCCTCCTTTATGACTGAAATATATTAAACATTGAAATATATTGCTCAATATAAAGTTAGATAATAACAGAGAGAAAACATTGTGATTGTCCAAAAATGATTTGGTGATTGGCTCTTTGTCCTGAGTGAAATAGATCCAGTCTACTGGCACAAGTTTTTATTGTTTCAAGTCAGGTAGTGCCAAGTTATAATTTAGCCTTTTGTTGTAATCGCTCAAGAGAGCTTGGAGACAAATTGTCAGATAAGTATCTTCCGTACCAATAGCAAAAGTTTGGGAATTCCTGATATCTGACACATGTGAGGATAATAAAAAGAACTGATGTTTTGGCTTGTGTTTTCAATTGCCAACTGCTTTTACCAAAGTGGATTCTTTCTTCCACTGAAATGAGAACTCATTTGTCAAAGTGCCAAAGTTGTTTTGTCAGAGTATTTTGGTTTCATTTTGTTTATTTTTTAGAGAAAGTACTTAATACCTTATTTTTTAATGTTTCACTCATCCAGAGTAAGCTGGTGAGAAATTTGATAAGGTCAGTAGGTCTTTGATATTTTCAGTAAGAGGTAGGAGCAAAGCCATCCCAGATTTAGGGAATTTCCTTATTCTTTGGGAATTAGGAATGGATGGTAGAATTATCATAGCTCCTACAGAGATTTAGAAACTCTTGTCTTCTTTTTTTCCTCTTGTCAAAGCTAAATTGCTACTTTTGAACCTCTATAAGCCTTATTAAAGAGGTCATAGTAAAATTTTTTCTAAAAAATCTAGTGGTTGTTTAATTTTTTTCTTTTATGTATTGAATCTTGTTTAAAGATCAACAAACTCTCATCAGTCAACATACCAATGTTATGTAGTTGATAGGTGATATATAATGCCTTTCCACTATTTGTTGATCATTGAGAATATGAATGTTATTACAGTATATTACTACTATTTTAGATATAAGGATTTAAAATATGTTTGCCTTTTTAGGGTGACCGTGGACTACCTGGTTTTCCTGGATTACATGGGATGCCAGCACCAAAGGTTGAAATTAAATATTTCTTGTTACAATATTCAGGTGTTTATGCTTGCTCTATAGTTTAATTTAAAGGAAAAATAAGTTTATATACAATATTATGTCAGTGCATTTTATGAACTACATAAAATGAATAGATATGATGCTGAAATTGAAGGAAGATACATGCCATGGGACTTCATTACATATATATCGAGCAATGAAAACTGCCAGGTTTTAAAATTTTTGTTCTGTCCTTTGATTTTACTACTACTTAGAAACTTCTTCATCACAAATAATGTGTCCAAAAACAAAAAAAAAATTGTCCTGTAGTCATTCAATTTGAGTGACAGTATTTTGAAGGATAGTTCTGGTCTAACCCAATGAGTTTATTTCACATGTATGTTCCCCAAAACATCATCAATCGTATCTTTTGCTCTTCTGTGTTAGTACTCAACTGAATTTACTTCTTAGTTTTTCCAAATTTGTGTTTTAAACTTTTCAAATAAGGTCTTCAGAAGAGTGCAGCACTTTTCAAAGAACTGAATTTTCACTTAGATACCTCCTATATTGAGGCGACCAGAAACTCAAAGTGCCTTCCATTGAAAATAGAAGCATTAAGCCTGCAAGCTGTGGATTGTCTCACCAGCAGTGTTGGACATTCTGGGCTTCTCCCCTAGGAGAGCTTGGAAAATTCAAGATTTTACTGTCTTGAGCATATCTTTTTATATCCGATGGAGCTCTTTGCCTGCTTCGTTTTATGTCTGCTATACATGTATACTTTGTATATAACTACTTCTATTTTAGACATTAACTTACTCACATGCATTTTGTCTAGGGAGAAAGGGGTCCTAAAGGAGATCAAGGTGTGCCAGGAATATATGGAAAAAAGGCAAGTAAATTTATAATCATAAAATAAATCAAAATGTTATTGGCATCTGTTGTGGGGTGACCTTGGCTGGCTGCTGATGCCCCCCCAGCCACTCTCTCATTCACCCTCCTCCAGAGTACAGGGGGGGAAAATAAGATGGAAAAGCTTGTGGGTCCAGATAAGGACAGGGAGATCACCTACCGATTACTGTCGTGGGCAAAATAGATTCGACTTGGGGAAAATTAATTTAATTTATTGCCAGATAGAATAGGTTTGGATAGTGAGAAACAAAGACAAAAACTAAAACACCTTCCCCCCCACCCTGCTTTTTCCCAGGCTCAACTTCACTCCTTCATGGGATGGGGAATGGGGAGCAGGCTGGGGTGGTCAGTCCATAACAGCTCCTCTCTGCTCTCCTTCCTCCTCACACTTCTCCCCTGCTCGAGCATGGGTCCTTCCCACGGGATGCAGTCCTTCAGGATAAACCTGATCCTGCATGGGGTCTCCATGGGCTGCAGCTTGGCTCCTGCAACTCCACCATGGTCCTCGCCACAGGCTGCAGGAGAATCTTTGCTCTGGCGCCTGGGGCACCTCCTCCCCTCCTTCTCCACTGACCTTGGTGTCTGCAGAGTTGTTTCTCTCACTTTTTTCCTCACCCCTTACTTTGCCTGTGTCATGTTTTTGCCCTTTCTTAAATATATTTCCCCCGAGGTGCCCCCCGCCTTGGCTGGGGGGCTCAGCCGTGCCCTGCGGGGGGTCGGTTGGAACCCGCTGGGAACCGGCGGGGTCGCCACCGCG
>NW_009235158.1:9528-23368 GCF_000690835.1 Fulmarus glacialis
AGCCCCTGCCTCTCCTCACAGAGGCCGCCCTGCAGCCCCCCCTGCCAGCGCCTGGGCACCTGCAGCTATATAATAGCTGTATTCACAAACAATTTAATTCTGCAGTCCTAACTCAGAAAAATTTCCAGTAAAGTTACTGGATATACTTACATCTAGTAATATTAAACTCATGCTCTGCTTATTTGGGTATTTTGAGAACTCTCTTCATCCTTTTGTTAATGAATCAGTGTAATTCATTTTAACAGAACACAAAATGCTTATATTTTTTGCAAATATGTCTATGCCTTTAATATGGGGTATATGTAATAATTCTATTGCAAATAAGTCTGTTCTTTTTAATACATAGAAACGTACATGAACCATATAACCAAACGGGTGAGAGGGAGAGGAGTAAGTGGAGTGAGGAGAGGGGCACACGAAGTGAGACGGATAGCGGCCTGGAAGAGAGATGTTGTTTTAATTTGTAATTTATATAAAGCAGGGTGTGTTTGTATCTAAACATTTACATTTCAGAGAGCATATTTTGGTCATCCAATGTTAGTAGTTATATTTTCACCTGTCCTTATATTTTCTTCATGTATTTATTGGTCTAGAGTTTTAAGCAATTTGAAAGAGGGTCTGTGTTCACATTTCTATATTTTAGAGCATATTTACGTTTCCGTAACAGGGGGTAGTTATTAATTGACCACTGCCTGTGTTAAGAAAGAAACAGATCTTCCATACATTTTCAAAATAAGAAATAACATACATGAATTATAGGTTAAATATATGAATTTTCAGCATAAACATTGAGCACTACTTACTTTTCGTTTGCTATATTTCTCAGGGTTCAAAAGGAGAGAAAGGTGATACGGGGTTTCCAGGAATGCATGGGCGATCCGTAAGTTTTGTAAAGACAATTTGCCTTTAACTTTTGCTTGTTAATTCACCTACTGATGACTGTTAACCATTGCCACAGGGAGACCCTGGCAGAAGTGGGAAAGATGGATTACCGGGAAGTCCTGGTTTCAAGGTATGTACAAATGTATATTCATACCTTGCCAAAGTCTTCAATGGCATTGCTACTGGTCTAAATATACCCCGTTTATTCTGTGGAGAATTACTGGAAATTAAAATAATGTGTGTTACTGGGAAATCCCAAAGTTTACTGCAGTCAATGGGCAGACTTCATTGATTTCAGTTGATTTGTGAGCAAGGGCAAAGCTTTTAAGAGTGTATTAGTGATCATCAGAGGTTGTTTATACTTCATCTCCCTTATCCTGTTTATGTTTCTCTAACTCTGTGAATCTGTTAATGAAATTTATATACAAGCATACGCTGCAGAACATACCTGTTGTGTACAAGTAAGAATGAAGTAATCTAATTATTATTATTGCTTTTGAAGGGAACTGGATGAAAGTTAGGGAAAAACACCTTCAGTATTAGATTCATGTTTATGTTCACATTCTCTTCGCTGTGCAGTGCCCTTTAATTTAGAACAGTTTTTCAAGTGGACGAAGTATCTGTCTACTGTAAAAAAGACTACATGATCTGATATTTCTATAATATATTGCAGTCTGTGAGCTCACTGGATGTTTTGTTTACCCAGTTGTTTGTGCTGTTCTAGTTTGTGAAAAGATGGACTTTAGCAGTATCAGTTTTAAGTTCACGGGAAAAAAAATTTATTAATACGTGATGTAAATGTTCAGTTGAATTGATCTAAAGCAGCTTTTTAACGGCAGCTTTGTTCCTATAATATTTTTCTTAATAATAATAATGAAGTTGATCTAGGGCTGCTCAAGATTAATGTTCCTTCAGTGTCCAAAAATGCAAGTGTACTTTTAAGTGTGTATGTCTAAATTCCTATTACTGTAGTTGGAGATCTGGGTCTTTCTTTCATTTTGTGACCATGCTTGTCTAGAGCAGTTGGGGATACCATGGCATATCTGTGACATCTGCTGCAGCAGGGAGATATGACACAAGACCTATGAGAGACCTAAACCCTTCCAGGCAGCAGCTACAAACAAGATGGATCCAGCAGGATCCCAGGCTCTCTCAGGCTGGAGGGGACTTTGGGGCATCTCCTGGACCAGCTTCCTGCTCACAAATGGGACGGCACTGAATCCATACCAGCTTGCTCAGCTGGGTCTTGATGGAGAGAACGCAACTGGGCAGCTTGTTCCATCCTTGACTGTCTTCATGGTGAAAAATGTTTCACCCTTATTTGCAGCAGGAAATGGCTCTACATGTCTATGTGTTGACAACTGAATCAAGCTCTTAGTAAATACATTAAATGGAGCCTCTAAAATAATTCGCTGCTGACTGTTAACTGCTGTAACTTTCGTGAGATCACTCATAAGTTTGCAGTCCTATTTGCTGTTTTTGGGTACCCCAGGTGACCTGTAAGCGCCATTTCAGAAGGACACAGGTCTCCTGTAGGTGGTACCTGCCAGCCCGATGTGGAAGCCTTGGCTGCCCTAGAGCATCTCAAATAGCACCAAGCATTTGTGATTAGGTAACTGAATCAAGCCCCTGTTCACTGTAATGGGATCTTAGATCCCAAATGTATCTCGAGACAACTTCACATAGAAAAACACATGTAGGCATCTTAATTTGAAATTAAAGGGGGGAGTTACTACTTACATACAACACTACAGCACTGTTATTCTAAAAATTGCTCAACTTCAATGTATAACTACGCATCCTGCAATTCAGAAATTTATTAGGAGAACCCATCTAAAATAACAGCCTGTAAAAAGTATATATAAAATTTAACTTTTACGGTAGGTAAACTCAATATTTCCTATTTCATTTGTTCTCTTTGGAAGGCCTAATGAGACTGTGCTAAAAGGTAATGGAGTAACTTTATTTTATGTCAAATTGCTGTACTGCTTTTCTTTAACTGCCCTTGTTTACACGCTTAAAATATGTGAGTAAAATAAGTTGTAAATCTTAATTATGGAAAAAAATATTTTCTTATTGCTCATTTTTCTGAAGTTAACTTCAGCAACCAACAGCAGATTATTTCTACGATACTGAAGGACTTTTTTCTTTATTTGTTACTTGGTTTAGTTTTAAATACTCATACATTCATTTCATTTTGATCTTCAAATCCCATTGATACCTGCCTAGAAATTGTCATTATTAATATATATCTATAAGAGCATGTATCTCTGACACTTGCAAATATGGCAGGCAAAGACAATTTAACAGACATTCTTAACACACTCAGCTATGTTTGTGTCTGTGGACATAGTAGCCACCTATGTTGCCATTAAAGTCAACGGAGGTCTAACCAGTAACATCAGTGGAGTCTGGAGAGCAATTCGGCTCAAAGACGACTTGTAGGTATCAGTTTAGTTGCCTACATAAAAGTATCTGGTGTATTTGAGATGCATTAATGTCCAAAGCATCCTAAGGGAGCTGACAAATATGACGTAAGTCCTGTGGAAAGCCAGTGCCTTTCTGGAGTGGGAGCAGGAACCCAGACAAGACATCCTTGGGTATCTCAAATATGACCAGATGTCTATGTGCGGGCAATGAAACTAAGCTCCTGGTGGCTGGTCAGCTGAATCAAACCTCCATTAATTGTCTTGACTAGACTTGTGTTGGCTGTGATAGGAGCTTAGTTACCTACATGAATTTATCTGAAATGAATCCTGCCTTATTTTTTTTATACATATACACACACACATATATATACACACACAGATATCTCTGCTAAGTTGGTGGAGAAATTCCTTCTCTGGTAGTATAGAAAGTAGAAAAAAAAAAATTAGTAGATTTTTTCCTGGTTTTATGTTTGTAAACAATACACAGATAATTCAGTGTATTAGTTGGGTGAACCTGTGTACATATAAACTGAAAGACATTTTCTTGACTATTTTCTTAATTATTGTAGTACAAAAATATGACATACTCATTAGTTTTTATTAATTTTATAATATAATAGTTAACAGAGGCCATATTCTTCATTCAAACATTTTGTCAGCTTGACTTCAACATCTGCTTGCTATAAAACATTGCTTCATTCTGGGTCTGTAATCAAATTCAGAGCAGTAAAAAACAGGCTGTATTTGAAGGAAATTTCTGCTGGAGCTTTCCTGTTTTCTTAAAATATTCATTCTGGGAAAGAACGTGGAAAAAAAGCATGGCTTGAAACCCAGATGCTACCCATTGTTACTTCAAGTCCAGTTTTTGTAATTTTAAATTAATAATTACCAGATTATTTTATATATATATAAATTGATCTTTGCATTTGTTTTATGTGCTTTTATTTCTGGAATTATTCTTCAAATTTTCAGAGTATTTTTGGTATCATACATATTTTGAGTAAGGACATAAAGATTTGATCATACCTGGTACTGCTGTATTCTGGAGTGCTTTGAAATAGTTTTCACACTGTTAGTTGTACTAAAATTAGACAATAGCAATTTATTACTGTTTTATGCACTTCTTCAACCAGTAATTGCTGTTCTGATTCAAAAGACAATTGTCTCTCTCTCATCTCTTTTTGCAAACTGACAGCTGTCTGTTGGACGCAGCATAAGGGAATATTGGATTGACAACACTTATGACTGTCTTTGAAACTGGTTTTAAGAGATGTTTGTTTGATGAAGCCTTGATCATCTGTATTGGTTTTACATTTTACTTATATTAAAAATAATAATTTACTATTTGAACTAATTATTTTTATTATGCAGAGGAAGGTCTTTTTTTTGAATATTGTATTTAACAGTGTTTTTTATTTTAAAGGGAGAAGTTGGACAGCCTGGATCTCCAGGCCTAGAAGGACATCGGGGAGAGCCCGTAAGTGATTAAATTGCTGACATATCCTTATATACCAATTTGGTTTGTTTTGGTTTTTTTTAGTTAATGGATGTCATACTTCATGTTTCATCCATGTTATTTGAATTGGTTGATACGTCTGTTTTTGTAAAAGTGCTTTTTCATTTTGTGGTGTTCATCTTTAAATTTGGATTTAGTAAAAGAAATAAACAAGCCTTTAAAGTCAAAGATGCCTTAAAAGAAAAGATTCTTAACTATGTTGCTGTTATATACCAATTTGTATATATGTTACAAAATTGTCTCATTATTGACTTCTTTCCTATTGATAGGATGGTATGGTTAGATATTGATAGTTACTTACATGAGGAAAGATTCTGGATGTTTTTAACTCTCATTTCTGCGACATGGTATATGTTCTTTCATATACTTGTTAATTGCACTTTAAAGGTTATTTTTTCACTCTCTACCTCCCCCTCTCCTTTGTCCAGTTTTGTTGGTCTTTTACTTCCTTGCATCTTGTTACACTGTCCATGTTATCTGTATCTCTGTTCTTCTTGCTTAGCTGGGGAACGTGCTGCTGCATTTTTGTTTTGCTTGTTTCCAAAGACATTGTTCCTCTACTGGTGTTTGGGCAACTCCTCAGGGCGGCTCATTTTTCCTCCTCTTTGTATGTGATAGCTAGGCTTTGTCCTCCTTGTTTCCTTGTTCGGCTCTTTAAGGCCACCAGACTTTGGGGGCCAACTGTCTGAAGGGTAGAATAAATCAAGATTTATTTGAGCTTAATTTCAGCCTGGCTGTCCTTTTCAACATAGGTAGAGTTTTGTCTGAGTTTGGTTTCAGTGGAAGCTGTGTTAGACTTCTCCTTGTGTTTACAATCATGCAGATGGGAACTCTGAAGTGAGTGCTTGTGGGTGAAGCTGGCAGGATGTTTATAGCACTCTTCTAGGCCTAGCGTATGCTATCCTGCCACAAGGAATATGTCTGAACATTTGCAACTGCTCATGTTTACTCTCCAGAAATCATATTTTTCAGAAATACAGCTGCAAACACTTAAAATGGTAGAGTTTGCCCTTAATATTTAGGTCACATCACAAGACCTCAGATGTGGCCTCGTTTGTGCCAGCAATAGCAGCATGGCTTTTAGCTTCTGACCTGACTCCCGGTTTGTCTGTTGATCTCTTATTGATCTGCATCAGGAATACCAGATCTAGATGAATGCATTCTCTGAAAAATGTGTGTTTTATGCGAGGGTATGGTAGCAGAATTCTTTTTGAAACGTGTTCAACATACACTAAGGATATAGAAATCTCTAACAGAAGTTTCTGTATTTTTCTTCATAAAGCAGAAATCTTTAAAATACAACATAGAAACTGCTGTAGCCAGGTAGCCTGTATATTTGGAAAGCAAACCTAAAGTTAATGTAATTCTACTGCATCTATAGCCATGCTTAGATTAATAGAAACAGGAACCAAGGAAAGAAAATTCCTGACTTGGTTATGTGGTAGTATGCAGAACAAAATACTTTTTTGGTGTTTTTTTTCCTTCTGTGTGCCATATAATATTCCCCGCTCTCCCTTATTATACAGTTTTCCAGATCTCTTCCCTACGAACAAATTGGCTTTAGTGGAACCCTTAGAGTGCAACACCTTGAGGCAAGATGACTTGTTAAATAGTCTTGTGTTCAGTGTTGTCTCTCTTGTCTTTCTTTGCATAGGAAACTATGAAAAAAACAGACACAAAACACAGAACTATTAGCAACTATCTTATCTGTATACTGACAATGGTCCTTAGAAATCCTGTTCTTGGAACAAATACCTGGCAGCCAATCAAAATAATAATATAGGAAATAATGATGTTTACTTATTAAAATGTAAATGTAGCTGATTCTAATGAACTTTCTTCGTCTTCAGTACAGCTTTACACATATTATATCACTGACTGTCATTTTATAAACTGAAGTATATAAATGAGCAAATATTTTGAGAATGGAGGAAATTCTGAAAAATGATATTTTACCTATATGTACCTGCAGCAACAAAATCTTCTTTCACTTTAGTTGCACCCTTTTATGCCTCTAGCTATGTGTACATTCCCATGAGAATCACTGAGGAGAGAAATAATAACACCACAACCACCATATTTGAGTGAAAAATGTGAAATGAATGAATGGTGTGTAAAGAGGAACATCTTTTATAAGATTATCTAATATAGTTAGGTGAGATGTGCAAATTTTAAGGTTTTCAAGTCCCCCTTCAACTCTACAACAGAATGAGAAAGTAATTTTAACATGATTTCTGTACATTTAACTTGGTTAAGTTAGGTAGACCATATGAGAGGGAAAGTAGCCAGTTACCTGTGGAGTAGGATGGGACTGTGAATAATGGAAAACTATTCATGGAAGGAAATTTAAAATTCACAGTCAAAACCTTTGCAATAGACGGTGGAGTGTAAGAGCTATGCTAGTCTGTTTAGGAGGAAAGCTACTATTCAACTTTAATAAAATAGCTCAAATTTTGTGCTTTCAGTGGTCATATTTATCAATTGTATTTGCAGAGTTGTTTCTAATAACAACCATATTTGAGAATGCGGCATCATGTGTGAATACTTTGTCAGTCCTATCTTCCTATTTCACAAATGGAAGGAGCAGCACAGTGTGTTAGTGTTGATTGAAAGAGATGATGACCACTGGCTGAGATAACTGGTAGTGAAATAATTACACCACATGTATGCACAGATGTGTTTTTCAGTGTTCACAATGATATGTTTTGCTTGATGCACTTTATGTTCATGTTATGTTGGTTTGTACCAGTTCTAGTTAATAAGATGCTGTTTACTCAATATTTATATTTCATATCTGCATTTATATACTGAGTTATGAAATACTTCAGTTAGAAACAAACTTAAAAACTCTGTAGTATATCTATGCAATAGGCCTTGTGAAAAAGATCTTTCTTTCTGAAAGTGTTCCTTGGTTTATTTTTTAATGCACCTAGTCCGATTATTGTTGTATTTCTATTTTTAATCTCTCAGTAGATTAAAGCATAAAAATCCTGTTGTATTTCCAGTGCTCAAAAGATCATGCATTGTGTGAAAATGTTTCATAGTGTAATAAATACTCATTTGGTTTTATATTGCCTTAAAGTAGGCACTGCTATAAAATAGTGCTCTCTCTGTAAGTAATATATTTCGAAGAAATTATTTCCTGTCAGTCTTTAAGACAAAAGTGATCAGGAGACTCAGCAAACCGGTTGGTGTGAGTCTATCAAAATTCTTAGCTTCAAATCTAATATTCTTGCTTTTCCACTGGTCTGAGATGCCTCGATAGCAGCAGCTGAACTCTGAACACTGATGGCTTGCTTTTCAAAGGTGTCAGTCATAAGGGAAGTAAGGACTAGTATTTGCTCTGCAAATGATGTCTTGTGGGTCTCAAAATAATACCTTGCTGCTGTGTTGAAAATTCTGACATTGACCTGTAAATACATTTATGTATAAAGTGAAATGGTTATTCAGGTGGGGTGGTTTTTTCTACATAAACAGCTGATGCAGTAAGACTTTGGTAGGCGTGTGCCAGACATCATTATTTCTTTACAAGTAGGTTTGGTTAGTTGAATTAGTTTTTTAGTGATTGTTTCTTCATTTCTTCTTCTAATTTCTGAATTGCTGGACTAGACAGGGCAGAGTCTTGCTGATGACTTTCTGATCGCTGGAGCTACTATAACAAATACTGTTAGTCTTGTTCCCACTTGAGGAAGCGGGAGATGACAGCTTTGACAGCACAATACTTTCAATAATCATTCTTTAATTACACAGTGCTTGCTGTAAGCTCAACCACATTTTTTAAACTGAATGCATGTTTTCCTGTCAATTATAACATTCAGGTCCACTTTAAGTGTTTATATTTTTAACAGACTTTATTTGCAACCTAGGTTATCTTCTTCATTCTGACTGACAAGTTATTTTAACTAATTCATTCCATACTACATTTTCAGCAGAGTTAATTGCTATTAAGAAGATAAATATGAGAATGGTGCTGTAAAGAAACAGGTAACTAAAGACTTCTGGAACTTCAGGCAGACTATCCTATTATTCCCAGTTGACAAAAATGATTTAAGACATGACAGCATAGTTGCTGATCCAAAGCGTATTGAAGTCAGTGGAAAGATTCCCATTGAATTCAATCTGGACTGCGGCCACAATAAATGCTGTAATTAACTTGGACCCACTGACCTAGTGCAATTTGGAAAATAATGCCTGCTTTTCTAAGTTGTAAAACTAACAGTTCTCTGCCATCTAATTCTCACTTTCTGTCTGTTCCTCATGATTTCTAATTTTTAGATTTCTGTCTTCACACACTATGCAATTACATTAATTATATTAGTTTTCTATAATTATATAGTATCTTTTTATTTTTATTTTGTCTACAGAAACTTGGGAAAGTATTATTTTTTTATTTTTTCAGTTAGTACAATTTCAGATTGGATAACTTTGGAAAATCAAGTGGAGAAAAGGTGGCATACCTTGCTGCCATTTCTTTAAGACTATTTAATAGATACGGTGTTAACAAAGGCGATTTCTTAAAAGATGTAAGAAATACGAAAGGAGCTGTAGTTGTAAGCCTATTATGGAGGTGAATGGCGTGTACTATAAAGAGTTATAAACAGTACTCAGAGTAGTCTGTTTTATGCCTGTATGCTGTAGTGACCTTTTTAGGGCTATGCTGGCACTTTTCTTACTAATTCATGTGCTGATAGAAGTTACATACCACCATTCCTCCTCCATTGCAGCTGGTTTTTAAATATAGTGGTAGAAATACCTCTGACCAATATTTTGTACCAATTTAAAATCTCCCTACTGACTTGCTGAGCTGTATTACAATAAACAGATGCTTGTCATTTGTTAAAATGTCTCTTAATAACTTGTTAATCTTGTATAAATTAAAAAAATCTGTTAAAGCTGTGATTCTGAAAGAATTGTCCTGCAGCAAACCCTCGAAGGTGCAGCGTTGTTAAAGAATGCAGTAACTATCTTCTAAGCACAAAATTAGTGGTAGTGCTTATTTATTTGTATTCCATGAGTGATTCCAATGAACTAGTCCTGTTTATACAGAAAACCACAAACTCCCAGATGAAGTGCTTTGGCATAAGCTTATACTGTCTGTAGAGTAAGAGCTGTGACATACATTGTTCCACCTGTGGTTTTTCCCACTGAGGGAATGATCATATTCACTTCGTACTGCAGCTTCAGCCTTCGGCTGTCATGTTCTCAGCTTGGCTAAGATAGAGTCTAGAGATCCGGTATGAAACTAAGAATGAATCAACTTGGCAGTATGGATGTAATCAGTACACATCAGATATTCCCTCTCGTGGCAATATTACTCAAAAATACATATAAATGTTTGCCCATTTAAATGCTTGTGCATTTAGGAGACTGGAGACTTTCACATCAGTTGCAGAGACCGCAATATGCACAATGCTTATAATGATGCTTACAAACATCACTACCTTTTTTCTGAGTACCAGAAACTAGATTTTCTTAGTATTAATATTGTAGTGGGCCTTTCTATAGAGATGGTTTATCAGTATTTGAACATTATAGCTATACAATTTGGCTTTTAATGTATTTTTAAGTGGGAAGAAGTCAGTTTGCTATAACTGGTTATCATTCAAAAGCCTTTCCGATGAGTTGTTTTATGTTATTTTGAGCTAATGATGTACAGATACATTTCAAGTATGTTAGCTAACATACTACTGCTTGGACTGAAAAAAAGACATTCTAAAAAATTACTGGACTTGATCAAGTGGAGATTTTTGAGGAGTTGAATGGACAAATCCACACAACTGTAAATTGATCCTGTATTCTTTATCAGAAATTTCTTTACTCCCAAATCTCAGTTTAGAATGTGATTGGTTGCTGAATTGGCTTAGATTAAAAAAATAAAACTGTATAATCTCAGTGTGTGTGTGTGTGTGGTGTGTGTATGCGTGTGTGTGTGAATCCAGTTTGGCTCTGTCTGGGTAGCTGATCTGAGTTAGAAAGTTTAGAAGTTCTTTAATCATTCTTTTCTTTCCCTGTAAATTTACTAAATTATGTGTTGCTTAAGTGTTTAATCTAATTTGATCTGATCTAATACTTTCCAGGCATAATGGGTTAATTCACCCTGCTAAGAAGAGAATAATCACTAAAAATCTTGGAAGTTACATAGTAAAACTGGTATAAAATAGGCATGCCTTAAGTGATTAACATTCACTTCCTTTGACATGTGATATTTAAAAAAGGACTCATTTGCATTCTTTTGGATCCACTTGATGTCAATAATAATACATAGGGCGTTCCTGAACTTGTGTGCTGATTTCATGCATCCAAGAAAGGCTTTTCTGAAGTAGGAGATACTTGAAGAGAATGTTTGGACTGATATATATTGTGTGTTGGGCTGATGTCTGCCATTTTAGTGCCAGGAAAGTTGGTGTTTACACTTCCAGTAAACAATGTTTCACATGTGCTTGATTAATCTTGAAACAGCAACATCTCTCCATTATTCTTGCCTTACAGTTTTCTTAACTCCCACAGTTTTCAAGGAACACTTCAAGACACTGTCAAATCCTTCAGTAATATAGATAACACATTGGAAATTACATCTTTAACAAAATGGATTTTGTATATTCCTCAACAGAAGCATTATGCGTGGGATCAGAAAAATAAATATATGCATAGTGAAATACTTATGAATTTGAATGAACTTCCGACAGCCAAAGTACCCAACAGTCCCTATTGGGTGGCGGTATCATCACATGATTTTGGCCTGATTTAGTCATATATGCATCACCTTTTAACCAAAATATGATATGACAAAGTATTTGAAATCACTGAAGTAATATTTTTGCAGTTTATTTGGAAGAAAGAGCAAAAAATGAAAAAAAGTTCTTTTGTAAAGGAGAAAATATTTGACAACCAGTGGAGTAAACATCCCATTTGTGGATTGTGGCAGAGGAGTTACAAGTAAGTAATATGCAGATTTTTTTTTTCTCTTTGTGTTTAAATATTTTGCAGCAATTTATTATTTGTGTATTTGTCTATGCTAATTTTTCGCTCTCATACATATTACAGAGTTAGGATATAAAATACATCAGTTTCTAGTATCTATACCAATAGAATTAAAAATATTTTAGTAACAATAAATGGTCATTTAGACAGTAGATTTTACGCAAAAATACAAGGCATAGAACATATTAATTTAGATTACCAGATCATAAATAAGAATGTCATTTTTGCATTGCTTTCGTCTGTAATTCACAGCAATTGTGTTGAAGATTATTACTCAGCAGCTGTGTTCAATCACACAGAAAGTGTCATGTATGTTAGACTATGTTAGACTGTGAAATGTATGAATATGTAATTAATATGCGCCTGTTCTAAGTGGCAAGTCACTAAACATTGTGCTTACTGTGGTCTTTCATTTTGTCAGGTCTCAGAAGCAAGCTACGGGAAATCAAGCTGGATATGTTTTAACATATGTTGCAAAATGGAAATGTTTTGAATCTTTAAATATTTGTCAGACAATAAAGTTTTAGCTCTAAGATTATAATTTATGGTAAATAAAAACAGAGTGTGTGTAGGGTTTTTTCCCCCCATTTATGGTGTATAAATGCAAAATTCAGACCAAGCTTTTTAAACTGTATGTTGGTAATTCCATGTAGTTGTGGGCAATGCTATAGGAGCTAATGCTTCACAATACAATTTCTGTTTGTGTGTGCAATTTCATATTTCATTTTTAGGCACACACATTATTGATTGTCTCTGGTTTATATCATTGCAATTTGACATAAAAGTAATATAAAGTGTGACTTGAATCTTAGTAGTATGGCTCAAGGACGAATTCCTAGATGTATTCAAATGTTGCTCCATAGAGCACAGGGACATGGTGTTTCAGGTTTCTAGGGAAAGCGCCCTCTTCTTGGTATGAATTTTGTCTCTGTTAATGTTCATGCTAGAGAGTAATCAAAAGAAGAGATGCCTGAATGCCTTTAACACATCCCCTAAATATTTCTATCTTCCTTTCCTAATACACTATGAACACTAGGAATTAGCATTTTGATTTACAGCTTAGATAAATATCTGCGGGAGTTTCCAGTGACTCTGGAGACCAAACAGAAACTTCCTCAGCTGACTGCTATACTTAGAAACCAAACATAGGCAGTAGGCTGTGAATGAAGACGACAGTCAGTTAGAATGTAGCAGCCATAAATATTTATTATTTCAGTCGATTTTATTTACACATTGCTGTTCTATTCTGTGCTTCTCAACATGTTTATGGTGAGTTATTTAACCACAAGTAGAAAGAGGATTGCCAAAAGGACGTTTGACTTTCCTTCTTCTGATCCAACTTCAACAGGGTGGTAGCAGGGTAGCCAGTTTTCTTGCTAGTCATTGTTCTTCTTCAACATATGGGACAAGTCAGAGAAAAGATTGCTGTACCTATGTCCTCAGAAGGTCTGAGTTACAGCCTCCTTGAGAACTGTGATCAGGGTGGTGATATGAAGCAATCTAGCTGTAACTCCTTCAGGGCTCCAAGTGCTGCATCTGGGCATCTAATCTACAGTCTCTGATAATTATCCAGAACGGTTTTCATTTCACCTCATATAGTCAAGTACACATATTTAGTCCATCTCTGTGTTATGGTTCTTCTTGATATAAACTAGTATCTGCATAGGATTATTCATCCCGTCATGAAATACTTGTCTCAAATAGAAGGGGTCATTTTCTTCTGAAGTTGCCTATTTCTTTTAACTGGCTTAGTTCAGATTTTTAGACTAGTTAAAGTTAGTTGAATTGAAGCCTTCCAGAAAATGTGGAAGAGAAAAACAAGCAAACAACTTAAAGCAGGGTTTCTTTGTTATTTTTGTGTTCAAGTGGTAGCTGGGCTGTCAGAGTAACTAGTTTCTTGTTATGCTTCTTTCATGTGTCCTTCATGATCAATAGCATTGCATTATTCTTGTGCAGTATGCTCAATTAGGGTCATGCTCAGGTAGGTTCATGCTCAGTTAGAGTTCAGTATTGGGGCCAGTTCTGTTCAATA
>NW_009235159.1:0-7940 GCF_000690835.1 Fulmarus glacialis
AAGTTATCTTCCACACACTCCAGGAATGTAAGGGATGAGGCCCAAGTAACTCCACTGCGAGCTTAAACAACCCTTCTTGGAACCAGAGCCATCAGAGAAGGTTCCAGAAATCACAGGGAGGGGCCTGGTGTCTCTCCCCTTGATCGACTGGTGTCTCAACCACTCCTGAAACTGGAGTGAGAGAAAGTTCCAGATGCCCAGGAACTGGGGCAATAAATAGGGGCACGTATGAGCCCCATGTGGGGTGATCTCTACACTGAACACCCCTGTTGGCAGGTCCAATGCTGGATCCAGGACTGGTGATCTTCTTATATATCTCCCTCTCTCTCTCTCTATCTCCCTCTCTCTCTCCCTCTCTCTCCTTTCTCTTAAAGCTGTTAAGTAACACAAGGCCCTTGGTTCCTCATAAAGCCACATAACTTAGGTAGATACAATTGTTAGAGAACCAACTTTTGCAGAATATTTGTTCCATTAAAGTTGATGCTTATGCATAGACCTTTAGTGTTGTTTCACCTTAATCCCCACTGGGGGAATTTGCAAATCTGAGTCACTTTTCCCCCTCTCGTAGCTGGGACGTGACAACATGTGGCTGTTTATTGATGCCACATCAAGAAGGAACATATTCTGATTGTCATGTATGTATTTCAATGCTTACAGGATTTCAGGGTTGGGGAGTCCTATTTGCAGCAAGTCTAGATATCTAATGTTACTCCAGTCTACAATAAATTTAAATGTTAGTGATGTAACAAGAGAGTGGACACATATTTATATATTGTAGATTTTCTCAACTATTGCCTATAAACTGTCCCAGCTACTGCTCTTTCATAGCCACAGGGAAGTGAGGCATTAGCTCCTATTCCATTTGCTTCTGCACTTTCTCCAGGAAGCTGAGGGGAACTCGCTCCAGCAGGGATTAAGATATAGGGTTTATCTCTCTCTCTTTTTTTTCTTTTTTTCTTTCTCTGTGGGGTCCCTCCAGAAACGTATAACCCTCTCTTTGCTGATGTTTTTCACAGTGTTGTGAAAACATCACATATATATGCTGAGCTGTTTATGTGAAAATAAATTCAAAAGAAGACAGTTCTTTCTCTCCTTTCTCCCGTGCTTAATAGACACAAACTAAAGGAATTAATCTCCAGTGAGGCAAAAAGGGTGTAGAAAAGGCAATTCTTTCTCTTTCAGTAATGTGCAACATGCACTTTTCTTCATCCGGGAATATAGCCCATTGGTCAACGTTTCAACAGACCTCAATTCCTATTTGAATAGTAAAATTAGATAACCTTACTTTGAAGACTGCTATCACTGCTTCACACACAGCATTTCCATGAGGGGAGAAACTGAATTTATTAAGCCCTGAGGTGTCCACATTAGCAGTGGGGTACACCCACATCACGAGTCCACCACCACCTTTTTTAACAGGTCACACGTAGCACCAGCATATGTCCAAGAAAAAAAACTGGTATTAGAGAAAAATCATATGAAGTATCCTCAGCATGGAAAGACCGTATATGCCCATGGGCAGGAAGTCAGTGCTCGTCTCATGGCCATTACCATAACCAAAGTCCACTTAGGTAGACCAGTAGGTTTACAGCCCTATCCCCTCCTCAGCTTTTGACTGGTGAAAAAAAAGGCAATTGTCTGACTGTCCCCAGCTGTGCTCTAAGAGCAGGTTGCTCTGCAGCTAAAATCTCATTTCATATTTACCCAGTCACGGCATGTATCTCTACCCAGCAAGGACTATATGCATCTGCTAGCACTTGTCTATAGATAACATGTCCTTGACCTCATCTCCCTTCTTTCTACAAACATGGAACAGACACTGGCTGATGGGCTTTACAGGAGTGCTAGCTTGTTAAAAAATACAAGCCCAATGTCTAAGAAAATCCTTAAGAGTAGTGTTTATTCAGATGCAAAATATTCAGTATATGTGGCAGATTGCACCACTTTCTCCTTAAGTGTTCTGTCTCAGAAAGTCCATTGATATCCATTGTAGACTTCCTAGCATCACATGCTGGTTTCTCTTGTACTCCTCAGTCTTTGCAAATTTCATATTAGGTTTATAGAGTCATACAAAATATGGATGACTTCTAGAGGTCAGCTATTCCAGCCTCCTGCTCAAAGCAGGGCTACCTTCAAAGTCAGGTCAGATTGCTCAGGGACTTGCCCAGTTAAGTTTTAAAAATCTCCACAGCCTCTCTGGGCAACCAGTTCCAGGGCTTTACCAGTCTTACTGTGTTTTTTTCTTTTCTTTTGCCTAACCAGAATTTCTTTTTCTGCAGCTCATGACTGTTACTTTTTCCGGTCTAGAAAAAGCTGGCATATAGAGAGCATTTCCATAAAGTAAGCTTCTCAGAAAGTATAATATGAATTCATGGGTGTTCTGTAATGAGCTGGCCGAGGTGAATGGGGAAACACTCGACACCACCCCCATGTTGAAAACAGAAATTTGGCTTTGGCTAACATGAGAATAGCCACCCTTCAGTTTTTTAGTGGTGACTGATATGCCTCTCCTTTCTGTCTTCCACAGTTAACTTCAGTGAGAGTATAACTTCTTTTGCCTCTTCATTTCTTCTCCTTTTCTATGTCCAGCAGAACAGGCCAGAGAGAAAACTTTATTGTGCAAGTAGTAAAAGCACCTGCTGGATAGAAAAAATAATCCAGAGACGCTGGGTACGAGATAAAAAGCTTTCTTGTAATAAAGAGTTGGGGGTGTGTACTTTCCAGAGGACGGATTGTCCTAGGCTGCTCCATGCAGAAGAGATTGCTAAATGCCAATATATGTGGGATGTGAGGATGGAATTGGAAGGGTTCAAAGTGAGTCATGCCTTTCTTTCTGGGAAAGACAGAATGTGTTTTGCAGACAGGAAAAAATCTGAGACATTTTGTGAATGTGGGGGCTTCTTTTAAGAGTTGCAGCCAGGGAAGTTTTTCTTGCTGTCGTTTGCCTCTCTTAGGTCTATAAAATCATGGTCTAATGTCTTCTCTTTCACAAATAATATGCAAAGGTGAGAAAAAATCCAGAATTTTCTGTGCAAAAGCCTATAAATAGATTCAACAGCATGAGGGAGCAGCAGAGACATTTGTGGGCTAGCCATGAAGCTCACTTCTTAGCTAAGATCTCTATAACTCTTTCTATTCTGCTAAATAAAAGAAGACCAGGGACTGAATCCTTGCCCTGAGGCCATTTGACAGCAATTGGCTCACAGCCACACTGCTTAAGGCTGGTTCCCTCCACAGCAGAGCTGTGTCTGTGGGCCTACTTCTATTCATCAAAAACAGAAGTAGGACATAAATTAACAGCTAAACTTTGTGAACAATCAGAGGTCCCGTGTTTGAGCTCGTTCCCCTTGGCAATGTAAATGTACTCAATGTCACAGGAGATAAGAAATGTTTTGAGTGTGTTATGGACTTATGCTCTGCCAAGGAGTCCTTATGTCTTACAACTTATTTATGTAAATGTGTAGTGCAGGGCAATAGGAGTGATTATGTGGGGTGAAAAGTTAGGGGGTTTATATCCACTTTATTGTGGTATCCACACTATAAGCCCCACACCAGCCTCCGATCTGCTGCTGTAAACTGAACGTCCACTGCGGTGTGGAACACATTTGGTGCGTGTCTAGAGCACATTTTCTGTGTTACATCTCACTCAAAGTGAAACCTGTTCATGTGGTCAAAGACTGTGCCATAATGAGAACCAAAGCCAGACAAACAGCCAATTAGATCATTCCCTCCAAATATGCTTTCTTGATCTCAAGTGAGTCACTAGTGAAAGGACAAAAAAAACCCAACAAAAAACCACTCCCCACGCCTGCCAACCCCACATATTCCAATCACATTCCAATCTACTTTGCTTTACTGAAATAATGAAAAGTCCATTGAACCCTGGGCTATGTTTGGCAGCAGTTGAGCTCTTCTAACTGTCATCATTTCTCTAAGATCCCTGAAGTGAAAAGGCAGCTGGGTTCAAGAATCAAGCTGAGGAAATGATGAGAGATTCGGAGAAAGTGACATCCCTGAAGGTGCCAAAACTAATGTGCATTTTTATGTAACTAAGGACCTAAGGCTATATAGAAATGGTATAGTCTAGCTTCAGACTTCAGCACTAGGTTTGAAAGCCGGGTAGATGAAGGTCACTGTTTTCCTGACAACACAATAATTTACAGCACAATTATAGGACACTTAAAGTCAAGCTTCCTCATATCAACTGATATTTGGGGGGCGGGGTGTGTCTCAGTTTCAATTTTTTGGCACTTAGCTTAACACTTGCTGAGCAAGTTTTGCTTATTTTTCTTTAGTCACATTCAGGACTGGTTTAGTCAGATTTAGTCAGATTTCTAACTGTAGTTGTCACTTCTCTTGAGACTCCATCTCTTACCTCTGTAAATGAAATTGATTGAATGAAGCTGACAGTTTGCTCTTCTCTTGCCATTCTCAGGCCTTTCTGAGAATGATCCTTCTGAGAATCTAGCTTGCCTCAAATTTATGGGGAGGGAGCTGCTGGTCCAGTCACTAATATCACATAGAATAGTATTTAGAATAAAAATACTTCCTTACAATCCAGGAGCCAGTGAAGTGTCCATTGACGGGAGACAGGACTCAAAAAAAAGCTGAAAATCCACTGATTGTTGGAGTCATTAAACTGTTATGTACACTTTCTTTTAATTTTCCTGTTAAATTTGAATTATTAATGTCTGAATGTCACACTGTTCTCAGATGGCTAAAGGACATTCAATGGATAAATGTATCTAGACTCACTATGTCAATACTTCTTTTTCTGTCTAAATTGAAGGGTTTTTTTTTTCATTTTCATTTTCATTCACCTAGCTGAAAACTAGGACTTGATCTAGTTCTCGTTTGCTCTGTCTTCTCAAGAGAAATAGGCATGTCTACAGTACTGTTTCCCTACTCCCCATGAGTAGTACAGAGGCAAGTACAAATTTTGTAAAAATGTGTGATGTTGTTTAATAAGATAAAAAGAAAAAAAAAAAAATCTTATTTAAAGATGGTTTATCTCCTTTGACAGCATTTTTGACACTTTTAAAAGTTAACAGTGTTTGGCTTCCCAAATGGCATGCACAGGTAACATGTGATGAATATCACTAAGCTCTAGAAAGTTACTTTTTTCAATATTCAATGTAAAATATTCAGTACATCTCAACTATACAATGTTGAAGTATTAACAAATTATCATATTATCTATTCAAGGTGCTAAATAGGATCCTCTGTTTCACAGATTTGGAAACCAAAGTTCCTAATGGAATAATACTTTCTCACAGTTTAATTAATTATATTTATTTTATTGGATTTGTTGATAATCTAGGGATAATTTCTCAGCTATGTCAAACTGCCTTAATAGAGACTATGAGGCAATTTGAAATGGACCACAGTTCAAAGTTTTCCTTAAGGCTGGAGACTGACTAGCCTATATTCTGCAGGTCATAAAATGTGAATGAAAGGACTCTGGCTGACAGGTTCTATCAAATAAAGTATAAACTGAAACAACCTGGTCTCATATAAGAGAATATGTGTCTTATCCCTACTTTATTACTAGAACAAGTGGGTTTAGGTTGTTTTAAAATATAATTCTAAATAAGCCCTAGCGCTGATGTTTAAGTCCTGTTCCAAAACTTTCAGGCCCTCACAGGCAAAGGGAAAGTTGGAGTGGTGACAAGTAGTGAAAGTGAAGGAAAGCTAACTGATGATCCAGTTAGGACATGAACACTTGAAAATGTAAGTAGTCCACATAACTGTTGGTCTAGTAATGGTGAGTAATCTATAGTCTACACTACTTCTAACAAAAGATGACCCTTTAAATCCAATTAAGGTGGGTAAGTGCCATCAAAGAAGAGGCTAAAAATATTCAAAATCAATCAATGTGTTCTCAGTTCAATCAATTACATTGGCAGTCCCTGAACTCAGTACGAGACAGACCTTCAGAAAGCAATCTTATAATTAGAAGCTGTTTTTTTATAGTTTATCCTGCAAGAGCTGGCTCAAGTAGCTTTGTAGGGATATACCTGAAATAATTTGTACATTCTAATTGTCGTTAAGTGTTAATGAAGGAATTTTAGCTAAGCTGTTGCATACTGTCTACTGAATTTTTCAGATGATTCAAGTCAATGCATCAGGTAGACTTTTGCACAGTATAAATATTAGAAGTTGAGGCTTGCAATATATGAAGATGTCAATACACACTAAAACTGGTTTAACATACAAGAGGCTGCAATTCATCTCCAGCCAATTACTTTTTCTGGTAATATTTGCACTTGGGGTTTGTTGGTTTGAACTATTTAAGAATGCATTTTTAAAGTAGTTTTGTCCTTGAAGATTGTTGGGAAGTCTTTCATACATTCCTGGGCTTTTAAAATGCTGTACATGGGTCATGGTTTCAGGTCAAATCATTCATACCATTTCATACCAGAAATTATTCATATCAGTCTTAAAATATAATCAAATGTACATATGCACAAGTGAACACACACCTTTAGCTTTTCTTCCTCACAAAAGAAAACACTTCTGTTAATTTTGATTTGTCTATACTCAGCAAGGTGATTTAAGGTATCTCTAAAGATTTTTATGTTCACTGTATTGTTGTTTTATCTTTTTTCAGTATTAAATAATAAAAATAAAACATTATTAGAAGAGCTTGTATAATTGTAGCCACTGAAGAACAGAAAACATCACTGATAATATGGTACTACTTGTTATTTTATTTGTCAAGCGAATCAAAATACATGTATAATTATGATTTCCAGATTTTTTTGTGTATTGTTAACTTTTAGAAGTTTTGGTAGACTTAGATTTTAATTTTAAAATGCAGGGAAAGTCTGCTATCTTGAGTATCAGATAATGCAAAACTTTCTGTTCCTATTTAGATACAAAACCATAAAGAATACAAAACTAGTTAATGATTATTTTTGATTTGCTGTATTTTCTTTATCTAGTAAATCCTTTATTCTGTGTATCTTTTCTGTTTCTCTCTTATACCTCTATCAGCCTCATACTCCTAGCAGTTTTGTTTCTTCTGTTTGCCTGGGGTTATTTGTTTGGTTGTTTTTTTCCTTACTAGAATAACATATATATCAATTGAATGATTTTGTTTGTAACATTTAGATAACTCAGACAGTCTCCAGTTTAGTACTCTGTGAACTTGTGTTGTTTATGTCTAGCTAATTTGGTTTTGCCTCTGCAGTCTCTTGACTGATTGATATGCCTGACCACACCTTTTTACACATGAAAAGATATTAGTTTCTGTTGGGTTTTTTTTATTATTATTATTATTTATTTTATTTCATATGCATGGACTTTTTTCTGTAAACATTCATTTGGAATTTGAAGTGAAAGATGGGCTTTACTTAGATCTGAAATACCATATTTAGTCTAGTGAAAGATACAAAAAGCCACGACATCACCTGCTACATAACCTGCCACAACTTCCCATGGAATTTACAAGTCTAATTTCAAGAAAAAATAGTTAATCTTTTTTTGCCTTTAAAAAACATTTTGAAAAACTATATTTGAAAACCATTTCAAGTGGTTTTAATCACCTGATTATTTTTAGAAGAAATTTTACACTGAAAGTAAAACTTTCAGGTTTCACTAGCTCTTAATCTTTTGTCCATTCTTTCTTGCATAACTTCTTGTCCTTACTGTAAACCTTTAATTTTGTTTTCTAGTATCAAAATTCTGTCTTCTGATTCTTATATTTTTGATTGTAAATGGGTATTTTTATTTGTTTTGGTATGTGTGATACATCATCAAAGATGTTTCTGTGTGGTATAGAATCATAGAATCATAGAATCATTAAGGTTGGAAAAGACCGCTTAAGATCATCGAGCCCAAACGTCAACTCAACACTACCATGCCCACTAAACCATGTCCCTAAGTGCCTCATCTACATGTCTTTTAAATACTTCCAGGGATGGTGACTCTACCACTTC
>NW_009235160.1:0-10234 GCF_000690835.1 Fulmarus glacialis
GCTCCTCATAAGGCTTGTTCTCCTCCCCAGCCTGGCTCCTCAGGGCCTCAGAGGCCAGGTGAGAAGAACCTCTCTCCTTTTCCCATCACTTTTCACCCCTCTCTTTCTGCCTTCCCCTTCCCTTGGTGTCCCTTTTGTCTCCCCTCCCAAGGCAGAAGGCTTTGGGTGGTAGTCTCTGCTCCGTGGATCAGCCCCTTGCACTACAACAAGCCCCCCCCCGCCCCAAAGCTTTCCACAGCTACATAGATACACAACATGAACAGCTCGTTCACTAACCTCTTTTGCTTAACCTGAGTAGTTTCAATGAACTCATCTGCTGAAAACTCGGCTCACGCTAGATGGGGGCTCACTGATTTGCCAAAACCAGTAGGAAATTTGTGGCATTGCTAGAGATCAGACTCAGATCTCCAGAGAGCCGCTTTGTTGTCTTAATCATAGGCATATCCTTCCTTTAAAAGGCTTAACTTCTGAAATTTAGTGGAACCAAATATATAAATAGGTTCGAAAGAAGGCTTTGGCCCACAACTGCACCCTGCAGTTGCATTTCGAAGACTAAGGTTGATTTCTTCAAAATGTAAATTTTGTTTGCAGTTCTGTTTTTGTTGTTGTTGTTTGTGTGTACAAGTTAAAATCAAAGTGTAATAATAATTATTCATGTGCCTGGGAAAACGAACTGAAGAATTCCCAGTTTAATTAACAAGGCAAGACAGAAATGAGTGTAAGGTAGTTAAGTTTTACAAGCAATTTCTTGAACATAAGAGCTTCCATACTGGGTCAAACCAAGGGCTTTGCTGGACCAATATTGTGTTGCATTAGTAAAGGGCAAGGTCATGCAATAGTCTCCTCCGGCACTTTCCCTGCCACCAATATTTCAAACTCAGAGATTTTCTGAGGCAGATGTAGTTTCTATGACCTTAGTAACCTTCACTGAATTTCTCCATCAGGCACTTGCTTGTCTTCCCTTAAACCTACATAGATCTGTAGCACCTACACCATGCTGTGGTGACAAGTTCCACAGGTCAACCACGTATTGTGCAAAACCTGCCTCCTTTTGTGTATTTTCAACCTGGCTACTGCTAGCTTTGTTTGACGTTCGCTAGTTCTTTATCATACGTCCTGTAGCCCCCCTCCCACCCTGAAGGATTCTAGGGAAGTTAGCTGTGCTTTACATGAAAGGTGTTCCTGTTTTCTGTCCTACTGCTGACGTGCAGGGACCTGAACAGCATCTGAAGCATGATGCGGCCAAAAACACTTCTTGGCAGCGGCAAGTAGAAAACAAGGAGCAACAGCTACTTGCATCGGGCAGCTGTGTTGAGCAACAACGACTGCAGTTTGGGAGGTTCAGACTGGACATCGGGAAAAATTTCTTCACCAAAAGGAACGTGCAACACTGGAACAAATTGCCCAGACAGGTTGTGGAATCGCCATCCTTGGTGGTTTCCAACACTCAGCTCAACAAAGCCGCAGCTGACCTGATCTAGTGTTGGCAATAGTCCTGCTTCAAGTGGAAGGTTGGACTGGGTGACCTGCAGAGGTCCCTCTCAACCAATATTTCTATGATTCTTTACCTATACAGAAGATGCAAGCAAAATACGGATTTCTGTGGCAGCAAAAAGATCTTCTTTGTTTTGTTCTCTACCGATTTTTTAACACTTCCTCGTATTTTTTTTTTGGCAGCTGTTGAGCATCGGGCCGATGTTCCCATGGAGCCATTTTCATAACTCCAGGACTCTCCTGAGAAGTAATGACCAGATCAGAACCTGCCTTTTCATACCTGAAGTAAGGACCATTTTCCCCCTTGTGCATCACTTTGCATTTATCTACATTGAACTCCATCTGCCATTTTATTGCTCAGTCACTCCCTTCCATAAACTTGTCTGCTGATCTTCAAGGTTGGCTCATCTTTATTAACCTAAATAATTTGATAGCCTCATCAGGCTTTGTGACCTGACTACTCATCCCTTTTCCAGATCATTTATGAATATGCTGAATAGTGCAGGGCACAGAAGATTGTTATTGGTAACCTATCATCCCTACAAGAACTGATCCCTTAGTCCTGTATTTTGTTCCCCGTTTTTCAGAAAATCAGGCTAGCAGAGGTTCATTTCTGTTTATTGAACTCCGGGTGATGGGGTCAGTGTGCTTCTGCTGCATCACTCTGCTCACTCCTGCTTTCGGAATCTGGGCTTGGTCGTTTATTTCATGCTTTCTTTTTTTTATTTGAAAGACTGGCTAATAATAATAGAGTTGACTCCTGCTTTCACACTCCTCTCTCTTCTCAGATGACGCTTATTGAAAGCTCTCAAGATAAATGAACATTGTAAAAAATAATTTTAGAAAAATTAGAATACATTTATGAGCATAACTTATGTTTTTAAATTATTTAAAACCTTTTTTTCTTGAATCCTGTTTCATTACTAATATTTTATTTCTTGCAATAATAAGATTATACATTTTGGATAATTCTTTGTAAAAATTTAGAGATATTTAAAAAAAAAAATTATCACATTAAAAATTTCCTTAAAATATAATTTGCAAAAGACATGAGGAATATATATTTCAGAGTACTGATTCTTTAGAAACACACTGTATAATATACATGGTAAGACTGTAAAAATATAATTGTTGGAGAAGTTCCAGCACGCTAATTTTATCCTTCAGAAGTAATTTTATCTCATTAGAAGATTAGTGAGCCCTTTTGGTATTTCTACATGTTCCAAAAATAAGTTTGACATCATATACCAACTGAGAGATGTTCACTTGGAACTGAGCTTTGAAAGACTGATACCTAAAATAAAATTTAAAAAAAAATGTGTCAGAGAAAAAAATAAAAGCAAATCTGCATTAACATCAAGAATGTACAGACTTCTATCAAAATTCTTCCTGCATATATACAAAGAAAATAAAGGGCAAAAAGCAAGATTTTACCATCAGATTTGTACCCTGGATTTGAGTGAATTCATAGAACTGTAGTATTCTTACCTTAGGGTAGATAATCCACAAAATGAGTTACAAAATGTTTCCAAATAAGATTCTCCTAGATTTTTTTCAGATAGAAATTTGAGATGGGAGCTTCAAATTTCCCCGTGGGCAACATACGCTGAGCGTGGACGTACTGGCTGGGCAGCCGGTCCTGGAATGTCATCTGGCCCTACGACGCTGGAGGAACACACTCTGCTCTCATGTGGGTCTTGCACTCATGCGAAAAATGTTTGATCATAGCAACAACGTGCCTTGTCTGCAATCTCCGGACTGTATTCCACGAAGTGCATTATGCCTCAGCAGGCAGATACACCTACCCACAAAATATTCTTTCACATATGACTTATGGGAAGAGAAAACAGGCAGGTACAACTCAGGAAAACAAAAACAAGGTCCTTCTTCTACTCATATATACATGTACACATGTACTTCCTAAAGTGATTACTTGGATAGTGCAGGTAACTCCCTTTTCTTCACACTTTAATTCTCAAGCTCCCTCTGGGTACTCTTTCAGCTCAGCTGGTATCATATGTTTCACTTCCTTTTGACTTTTCTTGTCCCAGGAAGACTATTTTTATGAGCCTTAACACTCCTCCAGTCCCCAAACACTAAACCTGGCATAACTCATTGGCTCATAATGAATGGACGTGAGATAATTCTACTGCTTTCAGAACAAAGGGATGTGAAATACAATGGATCTTTCTTACAGGATCAAGAATGGTCTCCATGGCAGTGTCTCTTCTGTGGCGGCTTGTTGCCACAGAAGCCCTTTTGTTTTGTGGACCAGTTGGGGTTGGTTATTGTGCTGTTCAGAGGTTTCTGTGACACAATGCTGACCGGTTAGACTAAAACACTGAATGAAACAGACCTCTGTTAGAGACCCTGGCTTTGAGGACTTGGAAAAGATGCAAGAACTGCAATAAATCGCATAATTTTTTAAGAATGCACACAGTGAGGACAAAGAGGACGACAGCAGCTCAGGAGTCTGCATAGACCAATGGACTATCACAGCACAGGCTGGCAAGGTAGTTATTAATTTTAAATTGGGTATAGTTGTACGAGGGAGTATGGTCCAGAAACAAGGATATTAGCAACGAGTGCAATGTCGTCAACACAAGAACTTACAGATTACAAAAAGAAGGAGGGATGTGAAACTCAAGGCATCTAGTTGTGATCTGATTTTCACAATATGAGTTTATGAACTAGATATATGGGTAAACAATAGACTTGAAAAAAACCCACTTTGTAGTACTACAAACAGATAAAGTCCCATTTCCAAGTTAAAACTGTCTCAAGCTTGTAGTCAAATCAAGAGGATGCTTTCTTCAGTGAGGCAGCAAGCAAAAATAAATGTGGATATGTCTAAGCATATGACCCATAGGAGAGAGGCTCTTCTAACTGTGCAGAATGGAAGCGAGTTAATAGCCCAGCCACCACCCAACCCTGCCTTTTATAATTTTTGTCTCCCCCTAGAACAGCAGCTGAAAATGAAGCTGAACAAGCTTGTGGTTCTGACATTTATACGTTTAGCAGAAAAGCAGAGCCGATTTTTCACTCATCATTGCTAAGAGAGCAAAACCAACAATTCTTACCTGATGTGTAGCATCATGGAGATTATATACATATATATAAAGTGAACATTTTCCTCAAGGAAAATTTCCACAGGGAGAGGTACTTCTGGAGATGTGTCAGATGGTGAATATTTTTATACACATGATGTGTTGGCAGGTTGCAGGCAGGTACTGTTAAGGGAAAAAATACCCCACACCATTTTTGTGAGCATACTACTTTGAAGGAAACAGTTTCCTCCAACTGGCATTCCCATTGCGCTCAGCACACCAGCAGCTTTACTGGAAAATCAGTGAACTGTAGTTGGTAATACAGCATACTGTGATATGGATAAATGACATTTTGATGTGAGGAGAAAAGAAGTGCATGACCAGAGACTCTGAGAAGCTTTGGAAAAAAAGCCGACTTTGCCTGGCTAAAGCTGAATATTCATTCCCGCCCCAAGCCTCCAAATTCCTATAATGGAAACAGCATACCACATAGCAAAGTTAATAGAGTGATGTTGACATGTTAGATAAAATAAGATTTTAGCTACCATAAGCATGACTGACCCAACAGAGGGGAAAGAGATTCCAGGGAAAGATGAACTGGCAAGGGACATGGTGCCTAATCTCACTATTCAAACCAGCAGAGCGTCAGTGGCAGTGAAATGCACATCTTAAAAAGTCTGAGAAATTAGAGGACTTAACAGCAATATGTTCTGGAGAAAATGTGACATTCGGCATAAAACTGAGTGCCTGTGGTACTTCCAAACAGAATATTGAAGCCATCTTCCCCTAGAAGTATGGACAAAGTAAGAAAAGGTGCAGTAACAGAAATTGCATTTTCAAGAGCTCTAAAAAAAAGACGGGAGGGGATGTTGGCCTTAATCTATCGGTAGTAAGGAATATTGTCTTTACTGTCAGTGTTAACTGAAGGTGACCATAAACCATTTACTGCTATCGCAAACATGCCCAGGAGAGTACAAGATTAATTTTTCAGCTATAGCTGCATGACTTGTAACTTGAATAAAAACCTGAGGGAAAAACCACACCTTAAGAGAACCATTTACTTAACCACATTCCAGAATAGTATTCCATCAAAAGGCAAATCTTTTTTGTTTATTCTTAGTAAACTCTAGGTATGAAGTCAGATCTGAAGAAAACCTGGTGATACCGTTTTAAAATTCCATTCACAACCCCAAAATAGCTGGATGTTTCTGCTAAAATTATTAACAGCGCAATAGCTGCTAATGTTGGAATTTTTAAGGTTTCACTTTAGACTTCAAACTTAATATTCCACTGAAACGAACACAGGCATTTTATACCTCTCAGAGCCGTAATTACTATTAGGAAAACAACATTGTATTTACTGCCAAAACCCATGGTGAATACAGCGTCGGGGTTGCCAAGTATGCCTTGTTGTCATCCAGAGTGCATTAAGCGTACATTGTCTTTGGGTCTCTGAAGCTGGCAGGAGAAACTAGGACCAAACAACATCCAGGACACATTTTTAATGCAATCTTCCATATTCTGTTTTGCACCCCATATAGCTATCTCCTGTGTCTTCTGTTCAATGTACTCTCACTGACCTCCACTGCGTTAGGCAGGACTCGGTCACGCTGGTAACTGAGGGGAAGTACAGCTGCAGCTAAAGTAAAGGGGGATCTTTTTTGTGGGTGATACTATGCAGGAGATTGAAGTAAATACTCATAACTGTCCTTCTTGGCTCTCAAAGTCTCTGCATATTTCTAATAGTTTTAAAGCTGTCTGTAGGTTTTCAGCTTGCTGCTGGAATCATTTCCACATGCTAACAACTCAGTGAACAGTTCAACAAGGAGAGGGAAGGCAGAAACGCTCCGCCCTAATCAGACAGATACTTTCTCAGTATCAATTTCTGCAGTAGTATTTGCACAGAATCACATCTCCTGTCTGCCATTCTGACTGTGCTAGTGCCCTAAGGATTTCTGAAGGTCTAGTGTCATTCTCAGGAGGTTACAGGCAGAAGTGTCCTCAAAGGGAACTTGTAGATAAACATGAAGAGATATTGAGGGATGATTTAGCTTTTTTTTTTTAAAGCCTGACCTAAATTTGACCTTTATCTTAGTAAAGACATGTCCTAAGACTGTCCGGCAACCCATCCTCTTTCACTATCACTCATTATACTCCCAGGTTCAGGCAAGGTGCATCCTCATGCAGTCAGTCACAAAGAGCCTCACTGGGGCCTCTCTCAGAGGAGCAGTACTGTGACAAAGGAAAGGAGCAAGCTGCAGCATGCATTTTTCCCCTGTGGCAGGCAAATTAACAAAATATGTTAATTGCCTTGACAAAAAAGAAGACCGAAATTAGAAAACATGTTATCGTTGTCTTTTTCAGATGTTGCTTGGGAAAACTGTAAATTTGGGGGTAAGTCCGGAGGGTAGTTGGAAAAACAAGAGCTGAGTTAGCCATGATGTGAGCTGAATTTTTTTGAGAGAAAGTTCTGCTTCTGTTCATTCCTGCCTCAAAACTCTCTAGCAGGTTGTCACGCTATAACACTTGCAATGAAACATGCAATGCAAGCAGTGCAGAGCAGGACATTAGTAACACCTGGAAGCAGTTTATATCAGACTAGTGCTTTCAGAGGTATGATCAAATTAACAGTAGCATATTGGTTTATTTATTATCCCAGCATATCCACACTTTCCATTTTGAATGAGTTTTTGAATTAAACGTACTACAGAGTCCATTTTTGGTGGCATCTTCCACAACTCTGTGGATTATTTGATACCAATGTAATATTCATCCCCATTGATTTATTTGGTCTGCTTGATAGTACAACTGATAAGGTATTGGAGACAAACCCAAAGCCCAAGCAAAATAGTGGAAGGGTTTTTTTCACTTCCCAGGCCTTTGTATCAGGTCCCAAGAGAGAAAAAAGATGGTGGAGATTCAATAACCACATAGGTTCTCTTCATCTACCCATTACAATTTTTGCTTCTGATTAACTCTCTAGCCCATAGTCTCCTTGCACAGTTTAAATGTATTAAAGCAAAACAGATGCGAGAAGATTGACTTTAGAATGAATTTCATGCAAGTTAAAATAAATGGAAAATTATAGCCCCAACTTGTAATGGAAAACTGATACTCATCTTAAGAATTATCACCCATCCACATACCTCTGCTCAGCCAAGATTTTTAAACTAACAACTGCACATGACTCAGTTACCAAATCCTCATTAGCAGTACGTTTTGTCAAAACTCCCTGAGGTGGGGTTTGCCTGTCTCGTATTTGTATGAACCTCACCTCGTTTTCAGCACAGGGAAACATTTATACACGTTCAGATTATTACCAGAAGTTGTGGGACTACTAACTGGATAATTCTTCCCTATCACAGCAAGCATAAGCTATTTGTCTTCATCTGTGGCTTGTGCTTCCCCATTTCACTTTCATTAAGATGCTGCTTATTATTACGGTGCCAACTCCTCTCACTGCCTGTAACATCATTCAGTATTTTCCACTCATTATGTGTTTGAGCAAACACCATCACGATTCGCCTGCTTCTGGTGTTGGCTCTCTGCTCTCCATTTCACTTCAAAAGGAGCTTCTCTTTTACTTCATGACGCCACTTCAAATCCTTCCTTAAAGCTCTCCCTTTCTGTGACACCTAGAGAATACTTATGACACTTAGGCTATTGATGGGCAGAAACCAAGGACAGAGACCATTATAATTTTATTATCTCTCTGTAGTCTCCTTTCCGTCTGTATGCCATTTACAATATGTATCAGCAGATGATTGTAGAGTCCTGGTTTAGGATCGAGATTTTATAAGCAATAATAACACAAATAATAAATGAATTTTTGCAGCATGGGATGAAATACATGAGCACATCCATTACTTCAGTTGCCACAATACTGGTTTTGGAAGAGATCTAAATAGATGCAGTTGCTCTGCTCCTGCCAGTACCTATTCTGTTTTAATCACCATTACTGACAGCACACTTGCAGCAACAGCTCTGCATTTCCACTTGAAAATTTCAGGTTTAGTAATTCATGAACTGCATCTAAAAATATATCCTCATTTGAAAATTGGCATTCAAGCTACAGTCTAGCAGCAGTTCCTGTTTAAACCTATTTAGTTAGTTCAGCAGTTTTATCTAAGAACACAAAAGATACCTTTGCTGTTCCAGAAAGCATTCTTCCATTTTTCAATGTTCAGAATTGACTTTGATGACATTGTTCTGCATTTCAGTTCTCTCTAATATGAGCTTTTAAAAAAAAAAAATTAATTTACCATGTAACAGCTTTGTACTTCCTTGCCCTTTGACAGTCAGTGCTGAGTATAGCAGTAGGAAGCCAACGGCTGCAGTCACAGAGATTAGAGAAAGCGCTATGGAATGCCAAAAAGCATATGGAAATGCCCGGTCCTTTGATTTACTTTGGCAAATACATGCTGAAGATTATATGCCTAATTTACAGACTTACTACAGAACAAAATGGCATTGGCCTTCCAAGTTAAACACGCACCCAACCAGGAGAAAGGGTTCCCAGTTGCTAACAGCACAATAAAAGGGAGTCATCTAGGACAATGTAAAAGTCTTCCAGAGAATGAGGGTCCCAAGTCAATGAGATCCTCTCCCGTTTCATTTGTAATTCCTTGTTCAAGTGTATTACCCTTTTTCTCAATCCTGGGAAGGTCTTACAATGTGTAAACATTTACTCCAGCCTGTGATGGGCTGTACGAACCTCAGAGTGGCTGAGTGAAGCTATAGAGCTGTTAGCGTCTCCATCAACTCTTCTGCACTTTTCCTGCAAAATCTGTCAAATCACAGGGGAGGAGTTAAAAAGGAAAGACCCAGGCTGGCTGGCTTGGCTTGGATTTAGCACATGACCAGAGATTGCTAAATGCCAAAATTTTCCACAGTTGGATACATTTGGCTTAGGATTAATATGTTTGCATTGGCACCTGGAACCTGCTGAAGGTCTGAATGGGGATGTGGCAGCTAGCAATATTTAGAAAGGGGGCATCTGCCCTCTGTAAACCTCATAAATTTAATGCCTGTTGAGGTTCATTCAGCAATTTATTCAAACTTTCCAAGCTGTGTGGTTACACAGGCCTAGAACAGGATAATCACTGTCCTCATGTTGGTGTAACTATACATAGATATGGAGCATTGCATACAATACATAGGTGTACATTTGCAAGGAAGGCCAAATAATGCAGGCATATGCTATCTGTAAGAATGTCAAGTGCATAATTTAATTAAATTATATGATTAATTTGAGTAACCCATGGCACAAAAATGCGTTATGTACTTACTAACATGAGTGATGTAAAACTAAAGAAGCAAATGTAATGGGTCAAATTTCCAGACAAAATTCACTACAACCCTTGATTATTTTCAAATTATGTGTGAGCCCATCACAAACGCAATTATGCGTGCAAACTGAGTGGAGGTCACACCAACTTCCACATAGATTTCCCCTAGGGAGGTAAACTGCTCATCCAGATTATTCACTGGGCTACAGAAAGCCAAGATTTTAAACAGCAGTTGTTAGTGGTTTAATAATACATGAATATGACTCCGAGGTTAAAAACTAAAGCACAGAAAATAAAATCCAAAGGAAATAAGATAAGACTAATGGGCAAATCCAATGTCTTTGAATTTTTCTTATATACATTAGCACAGTCATGCTTTGTTGACTTCAGCAAATTGCATTCCTG
>NW_009235160.1:10265-20361 GCF_000690835.1 Fulmarus glacialis
CATTATTATCTTAACTCTAAAATATTCAATTAAGATTTTCTTGAATGGGACTGATTAGAAAAATATGATGGTATTCCCAAAGTATGATCCTGACTTCATTTTTTGCTTCTTTATTCTTTCACTTGCCAGGAAGAATTGGAAACACTGGATTCAGTTCCACTGAGTCAGCTCTTTCTAGTAAAACATACAGAATTGCAAATGGTTAGTCTCATTTATTAATTCTAGACTGGCCTTTTTTGAGATGACTCCAGGAAAATTTCTCCTTTTATGAAATTTCCTGGTTTGCTTCAATAAAAGATTTGTTTTGACTTCTAATATATAATTCTAAAAAGAGATAAGATTAATGAATTACTGCCGTGAATTACTAAAAGTGTGAAATACTTTTGGATAAAGGTTTTAATTTGTAGAGTGGGCCAAACTAATGTACCTCAGCTAATTTACTTATTTTTTATTTTTCAAGCCCATTCTGCTATCCAAAGAATAAGCCAGTTCTGCTAATGTTTGCAAAAAGCAAATTCCATTGCTTTGTAATAAGCAAACATTACAAAACTGACAATATTGCTAAGACTTAAAGTACTAAAAATGTCAATAGCCTATGTAGAAATTAAGATAATATTTAAAATCCAGGTTTAAACTGATATTGAATCAGAAGTTCTGTGGGTTAAAACTACTACTTGCTTAAGCCACCATTTGGCCAGATCACCCAGTTTAGAAAGGAGGCAATTAAATCACAGAACTTAAAGGAACAAAGAATTATTTCTTATTAGCCCTTATTAGACGGTCAAAGAAAATTAAATTGGTTTAATCGAAACCTTCCTGTTCCTCTTTCATTCTCAGCACATGACAGTGAAATTGAAACAGCTGGTAGAGGATCTTTCTACCCATGTTGATTTTAGGTCCTAATAACAGGTATTAACTAAAGTGGTAAAATCAATTTAGCTAGTCCTAAATAGTTTCTTAAATTTCAGATTCAGTGCTATTACACAATTGCAAAATTAAGCTTTGTGCTTTGTAGTTGTGCGGTCGATCCGATACATCTTGCAGGATGGAGAACCTGCAACGGAGCGCGCTGGGCTTTCAGCCTCCCTCACCACAGGCACCTCTTTGTCTTTCTCAGGTGTTTTACTTGATGAATCTTGTACTGTGCTTGATGAAAAGTCTGCATGTTTCAGGCATTGCTGCTTGATAAAGGAAGTATTCAGGTCCTTATTTATGAGCAGAATAATTTCATAAAGGCCAGTCAGAGATTGTTATTTCTCCTGAAGATGGAAAAGTAGTTAGAGAAAGTCCTGTTGAGGATGACTTCTGTGGGATGGTCACTACTGCAGTCATATGGTGAAAAAGGTGAAGGAGGGAGTCTAGGGCTGCCTTTACAGAAAAAGACCTCTTATTTTCAATAAATATGTGAGAGCCATATGATCTACTCTCAGCATTTATGCCTGGTTTGGGCCTTCGCAAGCTCACAGAAATAGCTGCAAGCCTAATTGTTAAGTCTCTCATTCACCCCAAAAGCATTTTTAGTTCCCTGAATATACTGGAAATCAGCTGAACAAACCCACTATCAATAGCCCCATCACAGCACCAGGCATAAAAACTAAGGGAGAATATATGGAGCCTCGCTAATTTTTACACTGTATGGTTTATACCCAATTAATAAGAAAGAACTGATAGCAAAGATCTGCTTTTACATTTTATCAGCGTAAGCTCCATATAATATAAATCATTAAAGTATGTGCCAAGGAAAAATTCTAATTTGAGCTATTTCTCTCACAGCCCGTTGTTATCATAGCTGTCGGTTTTCCAGTGCATTCTTTAGAAATTAAATTGCACATGGATTGACATCATAGTAGTTTTAGCATCAAAGAATAAGAGCCTATAGAATTTATATAGCTACAGTGTGTCATAAATCACAGTTTCCATAAAAATGTTAAAATAACTGAGCCAATACTATCATAATGAGTTTCTTAAAAAAGAATATAATAAAATAAATTGTGTGCAGTGGCCTTCATTTAAAAATTAATGGCAGATATCTCTCCTCATTTTGTCGACTGTTTTCATACCACTTTAATGCACTCAATGTATCAATATCAGTGTATGGGAATAAGCACTACCAGAATGAGACACCTCACTGGTATTATTCTTCATTCCAGTCATTGTTCTCAGTCAACTATTTCAGTCCAAACTAAACCTTCAGCTTAAATCTGATACTTATCCATTTGTTTATTTATTTCAGCTAAGACAGGACCACAGTACAAGTAATTACAAACCATTTTCTTCAGTATATTCCAGGTATTCAATCTGAATTTCTTTCTGAGAGACATAGACATAAGCTACTTCAAGACTGTCAATACCTCTGACACAAACTTTCTGTATCTTTCATTAAGTTAATTGCCTTCCTCTGGATTTTCTCCAAAAATTGTATTTAGCAATGGAGGAAAAAAAGCAATTCAAGCTACAAGCTCACAATATTCTGTAGCTTTGTCTACTCCATCTGTTTTAGGGTGAGATGGTTTTTGTCTCTAGGAGCTATAAGGAAACTTTATGGCTAGATTAAAGACAAGGAGGGCTAGTAAGGCATGTGGGACAAAGGAGAGGCATTTACTAAGGCTTTCAAGGGTCAATAAAGAGCAATTAGGCTTTTTGGCTCTGAATCCGTAGCAAACTATAGAGGGAGCCTAGAAAGATTAGCTTGAATGGCTAAAGTTACCTTTTTGGAATACCTCACAGATGCCAAACTCTTAGGTGGCTAAATTTAGATGAGGTAAATCCCATTCTCAGTATGGTGTCAGTTCAGTGGTGCACTTCATCATGAGCTATTTTATAGCAACTGTCTCCCACTGATGGAAATCAGAGAAGAATATGATTTTTTTTCTGGATCAGGGTTACGAATGAGTATAATTGAGGATAATTTTGAAATGTACTTTCTTAAAACAACTATATCAACATTTAGAATTAGAAGATTCATTAAAGAATAAATATTTTTGGTAGATTTAAAGAAAAGAAAAAAAACCCAAGCAGCAAGGTAATAGAAATTTTTTAGATTATTGATCCTTTGAGATACCTGTGATCTTATGGGGAAATGATTGTGAATCCCTAAGATTTTTGGAATAAAGTCTGAAAGCTCAAGTTTTGTGCTCCTAATGTCTCCTTTGTTATTTTTTAGGATACATTAATCATGAAATATTTCTGTAAATGGGAACTGTAATCCAGATCTTTATGTAAAGTGGAATCTGTCTCTCCATGATTTCCAGAGTTTTGTCTTTTATGGGAAGACTGGATCCACGTTGTTCTATCTTTTTCAAAATATGTAGCAGAGAGACTAAATCTCTCACAATAAATATCCTTAAAACTTTATAATTCTGTTTTCCCATGCCACTGCTTTACATTTCTCTGTAAGAAAGCGAAGATTGAAAGGAGAAAAATTCCAGTACTTGAGAGGTGGTTGTTTACACAAATTCCTTTCTCCACTATATCAATTACAGAGAAAACTGAGATATCAGTGTGCTGTGCTTTCATACTCCTTAATGAGCCATGTATCCAAATTCATTACAAGAACATTGAATTTTGAGGTTTCATATTTGCTAGCTTAGCAGAAATGGCAGGTTTTCTTTCTTTCCACCTTTTTATCCAATATTTCTCATGCTAGTTTTGTATTTCTTTTGCTTCCTTCTGTTTCCCACTGTTCTGGAATTCCGGTACAAGATAATCCTATGCACAAAAGGAAAACAAAAGTTGCACATGATCTTGTAACTTTTGCAGATGTTACACTGTGAACTGTGAAAGGTCTATATAAACTTCAGAAATGTTGTAAAGTCCAGCTGCTAACAAAAAGAAAATTAAACAGCAATCTTTAGTTTATAGGCCTATCCTGTCACCTCATGATTTTGGAGAATGCAAAAAATCCACATAAATGTCATTCATGTTTGACCTGTTCTTACAGAAATGAGTGGTGTAAGGACTAAATAAAGAAATCTGCAAGATATCCTACCTCAAATTCTACCTAGGGGAAAGGACTCTTTTTTTTGCCATTTCACCAATACTAAGACTTGACTCATAACTGTCAGATCTTTGTGCTAGAACACATATATCGTAGCTGAAAACAAAACACAAAATGAATACAAGGAATTTAATGAGCTGCTTTAATCATGTAAGTGTTTTACACAGTAACTGTTCCTTTAGCTGTGTGGATAAGTATTTCCTGTCAAAATTAGACTTGTAATTTCAAGTTTCAAATGAAAACAGCATTGGTTTTGATCTGAATTTGGAACACCTTCATATTCTTACAGTATCTGGCTATCAAACTCCCTCTCACAAAATAATAAACGATTTTAAATTATATAAAATACTTCTATAATTAAGCAGAATACTGTAACATATTTCAACATTTTTTATTTTAATGAACTAACTACAATTCTGTTAATAGCTATAGCAATTCTGGCAGAGACATCAATGATCGGAAAAAATAAAAATACAATAATTAAATAGACAAATGATGTCAGCAAATTAAGACCCTTTACTGTTTTGCCAAGAAAAACTGTGGCTAGTGAAATTAGATACTGGATCAAGCAGTGAATGCACCACAGCTTGGCAGAAGGGAGCCAGAGAAAGCTCATGAGTCTGGGAATCTGTGCCTGAGAACATGGACAGCATTAGTAAAGGCTAAAGCCCATGAGGAGAACCCATGCCTGCTTGAGAGGAAGAGGTAGGAAATTCCCCCTCGGGTTCTGTCCCCAGAAGAAAGACGACTTCTAGTATTGGAAATCTTTGTCATACTGTTTAGGGTTAGAGGCTGCAAGGCTCCTCGGATAACAGAGGAAGAGGTGTGAGGAATTAGCTTCTCTGTACAAGGTCAGCATTAATTCCATGCCAGAAGGGGAAAGGGCTGAGAAGGCTGGTGCAGAAGGTAAGTAGGGAGTCAGGGAGCCTGAATGCTGGAAGAGAAAGAGAGCACTCCAGCATCCTGGTGCCTGGTTGGGAGAGGGTGTCATTCTCAAGGTTAACCACTGCATTTTGTCGTTCATTAAAGAAAATGGCCAAATTCCCATTTAATTTACCGAGAGCAAGTTTTAATATATTACCTTTGCCTTTAGCTTTTTGCTTATCTACCCTGAATATTGCATTCTTAAGTCCAGACATTTGGGAAAATAAATGATTTGTTTTCTCAGGGAATTTTTTTGAAGTTAGATCATAAACCTTCCAGCAATTTAGCTCATGGAGATGATATATGAAGACTGATGTATTAGGTTTCTCCGACTGCAGAAGAGATCCAATTACCTAGGGAAGAAATGGGAAAGGTTACCACTGGTACCTAAGTGTCCCTCTCTGAGCTTCTGTGAGGTCTTCTGTTTCTAAATGAAGCCAGAGCCCAGCCTGGACGGGGAAGGAAGGGGAACATTTTCCTCCCACGAGCAGGAGTTTCTTGAAGATTTCCTCTCTCAGTACACCCTTTCTTTCAAACTCTTACAACATAAACTAAATCTAAGAAAGGTCTCCAGGAACAAAGTAGGTACCACAGACAATGTTTGCAGGTGTACTAAGTTAGTCACTGAAGTAAATTAAAAATTAGGGCCGTTATGAAGAGCTGCAAAAGGATATAAGAAGTGTGATGTGAATGATACTCACTGACTGTCCAGGTAATAAAATAGCAGATAAAATCCAGCAGAGATTACCGTAAGGTGATATGTATGGAAAGAAGCGATTCCAGCTTAACATATACAGTGGTGGACCCTGAGTAGACTATTACCATTATGGTCTGAAATAATGCCATGTAAGTAGTTACTTCTATAAAAATATCACCCCAGTGTTGAGCAGCTGTTAAAGCAGACAGAAAGTTAGGAATTATTAGGAAAGAATAGAGCAAAAAATGGAAAACAGTACTATGCCACAATAAAATAAATTTAAGGTGTCTCCACCTCTTGAATAACATGTACAGTTCTCTTCATCCATCTCAGAAATGATATAATAAAACAAGGGAATGGCAACAAAGAGGATGCAAAGTATCAAACAGGTTCAATATGAGAAAATGGAAAACTCATTCTGGAAAATGGTTGATCTAGAAAAAAAAGATAAAGGTTTATAAAATCCTGTATGCATAGGACATAGGGAATGATTTTTCACAGTCTTTTCCAGTGACATCAAATGAAACTAGCAGGTGACAGATTCAAAATAAACAAAAGGAAGCACTCTTACATGCATACATAGTTAACCTATGAATCTCCTTGCCACATAATACTGTGGATACTAAAAGTTCACATAAATCAAAAGTGGTTTGGACAAACAGAAGCAAAATCTGTTCTGAGCTTTTAATGTAAATGCACGTCCTCTAGCTCAAATGCACCACCTCCAGCTCAGTTAGCTCCTGAGCCAGAATTCACTCAGGAGAGTACTCTGGGAAGTGTCACTACAATGCCTGCTAGTAGCCACTGTTTTGTTTTTACAACCTGGCTTGACTTTTTTTGGCAGCAGAAGAAAGACAGAAAGCAGAGTTTTCCTTATAGTGGAAGATGTCTATTGACATCTTTTAGACATAAAAACACCCCCATCAACGGAGACATGAGAACTGAGACAGATGATCTCAGTGAATTTTCTCAAAAATGGAACAAGCTGTGTAAAAAGACCAGTTCTGGCACTCCAGAAGGAGAGGGCACATCTTTTTTCTGCAGAAAGAACACTAGCTGATGAGATCTTGTGAATCTGGAAGATGCAGCTCCAACAGAAGATACCATGTGTCGTGGTTTTTTTCAAATGTGAGAAGGCGGCTGTATTTTTTTAACATATATTATGTCATGAATTCATGGGGAATTGCCACTGGCAGTTCTGGCTCTTTGCTGTCAGTCCTCACAAAGTACACTACTCTGAGGGGTGCAGGCTAGCATTTCAGTTGAACACCACACATTTCTTGTGCTTCCTTCTGTCCACCTTCATGAGCTGCAGGAAACTGTCTCTGCTCACCAAGTATTTAATATGCTCAATATGCGCATTTGGAGACTGTGTTTAGAGCTAAGCCGGTCTTTGGTCTGACCCAGTACAGTTGTTCTAATACTCTTATTTATTTAAGTGCTCTTCTACATGATAGGGTCCAGAGTCTTGGTTAAGGGATTTGCTTCTCATGCAATTCCACTCCAACTTAGAAAAACCTAGTGAGCTCACCTAATTTTTGGAGTGAGTTTAGATCAAGCTGTGGATGGAAGAATCCTGCCCACCTGAGGTCCACTTAAGCCCTCTACTGAGGTACCTGGACTCAAAGGAACACAAAAGCACTCTCTGCCTTCCCTGGCCCTATTTATTAGCAGCACAATTTCAGTAGCTCCAGCCCAGCTAGTCAAGCACTCTTGTGAGACTCTTTACGACGAGAGGAAATGGCCTCAAGTTGCGCCAGGGGAGGTTTAGATTGGACATTAGGAAAAATTTCTTTACTGAAAGAGTGGTCAGGCCTTGGAACAGGCTGCCCAGGGAAGTGGTGGAGTCACCATCCCTGGAAGTATTTAAAAGACGTATAGATGAGGCGCTTAGGGACATGGTTTAGTGGGCATGGTAGTGTTGGGTTGGCGGTTGGACTTGATGATCTTAGAGGTCTTTTCCAATCTTAATGATTCCATGATTCTATGATTCTATGATTCTGACATGGAAGATGTGAAAGACACCATGAAGCCATCAAGCCACAGAAGGCTGAGAAGGGAAGTGAGCCCAAGGCTCCCAATTACTTGGTGGCTGCTGTAACCACTAGGATATTATGTGGATGGGGAGTATTAGCACCATTCAAAATAGTATCTACAATTGCATTTTAGGAGCACCCAAACCTGTAGGTCTGAGTGGACTCAGAGGACTCAAGCAGAAGAATGGCTCATCGCATGCTCCCAAACTTCCCCTGACCACTCCCAGGGGCAGAGAGGTGTAGTTCTGGGAGAGGCCAGAACCACCCTGTGCCCTTTTCCCATGTAATGGGGAGCTTCTGCCAGTTTAGGCAAAAGCTGAATGTGGGAGGGTGGAGTCAGGCTGCAGTTTAAGACCTTGGCCTCCCTCAATTCATGTCTGCTTTTGATGATGAGTCTTTGATTAGTTGAAGTCCTCTATCATGTTATCTTTTTTAATAATGAGAATTATAAAGCAAAGATTAGGGAAATAAAAATAAATAATATACATCTCTCAGGGGAGGTTACCTGGCCAGTCTCTAGATATGTTCTTAGCTGGGCACTGCTCTTTTAACAAAAGAGGTGTTTCTGCTCCTTTTGGGAAACACAGCTCCCAGTAGAGTCAAGGATTGAAAAGGGAGATGTTAGCTTCTTTAGGGAGCCATAACAAATACCATCATCAAGGCCCTAGGCCTGCAAGGAGAAGCAGGGATTCAGACCCTGTGTCTGCAGAGTGCCTCACTGAATGAGACTAGCAGCAGTGCAGAGACTGCCTGCACGGTTTCTATGGAAAAATCATAGTTGGTTTGTGAATTGAGCTGAAGAGTTGATATAATTTCATTTATGCTGCCCTTCCCATAATCTGCATGTCTTTCCCATCTGCTAAGAAGATACTTGAAAAAAACCCCAGATATATGGGTAATGGCCTCTATGCTATATTGTCCTTAACGGCAGCTAGAAATGATCCAATATTACGGGCTGTAAGGGTTATTATCTCTTTGACTTCCCACTTCAGTGTGGCCAGCAGCCTAGCAATACCTATTCTTCAAAGTTTAGGAGTTTAACTAAAATGCTTAGGACTGCCAAAATAGATAGAACACAAACAATCAATATCTATATGAAGTATGCAATAGATATGGAATATATGAACACTTCATAACACTTGAACTCAACAGTGTAAGCTAACGAATATCTACAGATGTAAATCTGCATAATTAGACTTTTTGGAACAGTTTGTTTCTTTACATTTGTGATGCTGCACATTATGCTCTTGATACTGTTGACACAGCAATATCATTATCAAATTAAAACAGACAGCAAGTGGCTTAAATCAGTCACCACTAGGTGTTTCCTACACTACTGTGAAAAAATAAATGTTGCCAACATAAACAAATTAAGAAAGCGTAGTGTTTTAAAAAGCTAGATGTCAACGTTACTGTAGTATTATTGACATTAAACTGGAAAATACTAAAAGCTTAGCATTTGCAACCCATCAGTTTCAAACCATCTATTAATTCCTTAATTCAATCCCTATGTAACATAACAATGCAATAATCGATACAGGATGAATGCTCACGGCATGATTTTTTACTTGCACTTCCGAAAGTCAGCATCTCAATTCCTGGTTAACTTTAGACTCTTTTTTCTCTTGCGAAGACTCTTTGTCAAAAAGCTGTGAGAATGAAAAATGACCTTTTCAGTTATCCGAGAAATTAATTTTGTTTCAAGTTTAAGGGGAAAATCCAGCAAGTTATTGGAACATGAAGAAGTGCTTTCACACAATAGATCTTTTCTTCATGGGACGGTATCTTATGTGTTTTGCCTTCTTCATCTAAAAGCACCAAACATGGTCAAGGATTTTAGCTGCTACTGTAACACAAATGAATTACAATGATTCCTCTGTATAAACCCGAGGCTGGATACCACCAAACCATGCCCTAACTCCCAAGTGTAGCTTGCCCTTACATCTTCCTCACCTGTGGGTTCCTCGGGCTGCTGACTGTCACCACTGGGTCAATCATGGGAGGGACCCAGCATGACCGTGTGGTGGAAGCCAGCCCCTGCATTCCTAGCGAGCTAGATCTTAGCTATACCTCCTGGCATTGTTTTTACAGTTCTCAAACTAATTACTTTCTTCATTGCTTCTACAAAATATATTACGATCCAGGTGCTGCTACGTTCTGAAGTGTTTTTGCAAGTAGCTTTACACTCATTTGTCAAATAAATGAACCTGGCACATTCCTTAATACCTTTATTTTTTCTAACTAATTGTAAATCATTCATCCTCAGTCAAATGTAATCCTTAATGCTCTGCTGGACTTTAATCAAATAATAAAACTAGTGATACAGAAACTAAATAGGATTTCAAATCACTACAGATTATCAGGATAACATTACAAATGCTTTCTTGCCACATGCCCAAAAATTGCACTTAGAAAATGTCATCTTACTGGCTGGGGGGGGGT